>NC_071977.1:14490143-14490678 GCF_026283585.1 Hylaeus volcanicus
CCCAGTAGGGGCAGTCTTCTCAGCCTCCTTCTTTTTATTCCTCCCTTTATGTGGGGGGACCGGTGCCCACTCCCCCCCCCCCCCCCCCCCCCCCGGGATACCGCCCTCTTCTTCCTCCCTTCATTCTCTGCATCCGGGTTGTCCGCGGGTGGGGTAATCGCCTTCCTTTTCAGGGTGCTGCCCGTCTCCCTAATTTTCTCCAACCGAGCAGGTGACTTCCCTTTATCGGTTTTGGTCCCCCGGCTGGCTTTACTCTGTGAGGGAGGCGAGGGTACCTCTACCCCTTCGGCTTCGCCGATACCCATACCCAGCTCTTGCAGAGACCCAATCCCTTCAGCACATCTACCACTGAGTGCCCTGATCTCTGGGTCATCCCCGATCTTCTCGGAGACCCTGCCTATCAGGGCCTCCTGTGCCCGAGCACCTCCATCACTCGCTCCATATATCGTAAAAATGTATCGGTACTCACCTCCGCCGCCGGTGTTGACGTTGGCCTTCGTACCGTCTCTCGGGGGGGGGGGGGGGGGGGGGGGGG
>NC_071977.1:14490778-14495268 GCF_026283585.1 Hylaeus volcanicus
CACTCCTCTCCTCTTTTGGCGCCGCTGCTATCCTCCCTCCTTCCTGCGAGGCAGCAGCTACCCTCTCTCCTGCCGGGCGTGCCCCCTTGCACGGGCTATCCCGGATGTCGATCACCGCCGGTGACACGACGGTGTTTTGCTTGGGCGGGGACCTGTCAACAGGCCCCCCCCCTCCGGAAGATCGTCACTTCCGAGAGGCGTTCCCCCAGCGCGAGGGTGTTCCTCCTCCCCGGGGTGGACATCCTCTCGTCGTCCTCCACACCTGCCTCCTTCTCCCTGGCCTCTCCTGGTCCCAGCTTCCTCTGCTTCCTCGCGCTGGAAGCCGAGGTCCTAGTGGTGGCAGTGGGTGTGGAGAACACCTCCTTCGCTCCGGCTGCCTCCAACCTCCTGCTCTCTCTTTCTGCTCCTCGCGCCCTGCCAGAACAAGTACTGCTATAAGTTTTCTTCTTCTCCATACGTTGGTTTACCAGCGCATTGTGCGCGATGGGGCTGGCCGCAGGACGGGAACGTGTGTACCCTCGAGGCGCATGTCTACCGAAAGACATGTCCCCCTACCCCAGTTCCCCGGGACCCGTCCTATACGTTTACACGCACGCACACACGCACGCGCACACGCACACACACACACCCGGGAATACCGCACAGAGGGGGACTCGCCCGTACCAGGTGTGGGCTCCGACACCCACACCTCACCGCGCACTACCAGGTCGGGGTCCCTAAGGGGCTGGCTCCTGACCCCTCATGGTGCTACCTCCTCGGCAGCGCAAGCGCACATCAGCCCCCCCAAAGGGGCAGCTCTCACCCCCCCCCCCCCCGGGGGGGGGGGATCATTAGTCTGTGTGTAAGTGTATCTGTAGTGAATGTATAGTATGTTGTGTCGTGTAGGGAGTGGAGTTGAATGGATGGTGCAATGGTGCCTCTTAGTCAGGGCGGCGTGCCGGTGGGGCTCCCATAACCTTCACGGCCGCCCCGCCCCAAGGCTCCCCTACCACGCCAAGGTGGGCACCACAGGGGAGAGACCTAACCCAGGCTTTTTTTTTTTTATAATCGAGGTGGAGGAAATCTTCAAAAGACACCCCCCAGATGTTGTTGGGGGGGTAGTGTCAGATTTCTACTGACTAAAACCTCCACCTCGGCCCCTCGGGGCGGAACTATACCGTAGGTAATACATCGCCCCGAGGGGGTCGCCTTATCCCCCTCTCCCTGATTGGACCCGGGTACATCTACCCCTGATCTGGGCCATCCCTCCCGTCTGAGCGTTGGAGGGGTAGTGAATCCTACCCATATTGCTCAGAGGGGAGCGGAAAAACTCCCGCGCCCCCGCATCCATCCACCAATGCGACGGACGGCCCCTGCAACCGGGGCACTCCTGTGACCCATTCACCCTGCGCGCAAACCCCCGGCTAACACCAGCCGGGGACGGACCCCTCCTAGGGAATCGGCGAGGGCCCTCATCCGTCCTCCTAGCAGAGGGGCGGGGTACTGCTTCTGGGTGCGGGTGGTCTCAGACCGCTACCCTATTGGGTGCGTCTACACCCAGAGGCCCCCCAGCGCCTTCGTGCCGCCCCATTCGAGTAATTTCCAGGGGCCTTCTACGTTTTAAACCCGGATACCTTCCGGGTCCCCGCTCCACCCACGTCTCCTTGGGCCTCACGTCTGAAAAAAGAAAATACTAAAAGAGAGTCGATAAATTAAACAAGTAAGTCAAAAACAAAAACGGCACAATGAAGTAACATAGAATAAAATAAATAAAATAAACATATGGATAAAAACGAAAAGGAAAAGAAAAACTTAGTCAAAAGGATAAAAAACAGTCACAAATGCAATAAAATAAATAAAACTTAAAAGTTAAAAGTTAAAATTAAAAGTGAAATGTTGGAGGCTCTTCTCAACGTGGGCCGGCCCGGAGTGATGGGTGCCCCTCGGGTCACCCCACCAGGTCCCCGGGCTCTACGTCGGTGTCACTTGGACGGGCAAGCACGCCCGCCCTGGCATCGTGCAAATACCGGGCTCGCGGTGCCTCGCCCCGCGCCCGAGCCTCCCTATACAAGTCGCGCTCATAGCCGGCCTTGGCGGTGAGGACCCTCGTAATGAAGGCCTCGACCACCAACCAGCCGGCCCGGCCGCTGACCATGAACCGTCCCATCCCCCGAAGAGAGAGGGAGGCATCACCACTTATTTCGCCCTCAATGGCGAGCCTCTCCATGGCCCTCCGACCGCATTCGACGGAGGTGTGCTCCACCGTGTCGGAGACCCCACAGCCATACCAGCACAACGGGGACGAGGCCTTCTGCAACCGATAGCGGTATACGTTGAAGACCTCGTGCCCCGTCAACGCCTGGGTGACGTACTACGTCACCTGGCCGTAGGGCCTCTGGATCCAGTCCCGGATAACCGGGATCCACTCATGAGCGACACGGCGGGCGCCCACCCCGTCCCACTCCGACTGCCATCTGTCGAGCGTGTCCTGACGAATACGCTCGATGGCCAGTCGGAGCTCGTCGGCCGTGCGGGCCTGCGGCTCCGCTCTATGGCCCTCGAGGACCTCGAACAAATGACACCTCTCCTCGATCCTCAGGAGGATGGGCGGTATCCCAGCTATCACCGAAAGCACTTCGTTCGGCACGTTTCTGTAGGCCTTACACACCCGGATTAGCCCCGCCCTCTGGGCAGAGGCAACCTTCTGGCGTCGGGCTGCTACACTCATGGCCCCATCCCATATGGGGGCCGCGTATAGTAGCACCGACTTCATCACGCTGTAGTACAACGCGCTGGCCCGTTGGCCCGGTCCGCCGACATTCGGCATAAGCCGGGCCAGCGCGTACATCACCTTGGTGACTTTGGAGATGACCCTCTCGATGTGCACCTTAAAATTGTGCAACCGATCGAAGGTCACCCCCAAATACTTCATGCTGTCGGCCGGAGAAACCATCTGACTCCCGACTGGCACCCGCAACGGGGGGCCCAACCACTTCCGGTTGCCCAGGAAAACCTCGGTTTTCTCCGGGGCGATCCTGAGCTTCGCCGACGCCATCCAGCCTTCCACGGACCGCAAACAGCTCTGGATACGAGTATCCAGTGCGTCACGGTCCGTGCAAGTCACCATGACGAGGATGTCGTCGGCGTACCCGATGATGGTGCACCCCCGTGGAAGGCGGTGGCCCAGCACGCCATCGTAGAAAATATTCCACAACAGCGGGCCGAGCACCGACCCCTGCGGGACACCGCAGACAACGCTACGGCGCCCCTCTCCCTCCGCTGTATCGTAGTAGATGGACCTCCTTGTGAGGTACGCCCCTACAACCCGGCGAAGGTATGTGGGAATCCCACGTTCCATTAATTTTCCCATTAGGATCTCCCAGTCAAGGGAGTTGAAAGCGTTTTTCACGTCCAAGGCGATGAGGACGCAGAACCGCTGGTGGCGCTTAACCGCCTCTGCGATGCTTTGCATATGCCTCATCGCCTGGGACGTGTTTCGACCCGCACGGAACCCGTATTGCAACGGCGACAACCCGCGCGGACCCAACGCCTGCTCCATTCTCACCTTGACCACGTTTTCCCATACCTTCGCCAGGTGACCTATAAGGCATAGGGGGCGGTATGCGGAGGGAGAGGCTGGGTCCTTCCCCGCCTTCCTCAGCAGTACCAGCCGCTGATCTCTCCAGCGCTGGGGGACGTACGGGTGTCGAAGACAGCCGTCGATGACAACCCTCAGCAACACACCACCCTCCTTCGCCACCTCGGTGATGACTCTGCCCGGGACGCCGTCGCGCCCGGGGGCCTTCTCCAGGTGTGTGGCCCGAAGCGCCCGTATCAACTCGTCCCCGGTAACTGGCGGGTCCGGCCGACGCAGGAACTCCTCCAGGTCGCGGCCAGGCCTGTAGGCCTCAGTGGCCGCGTTCTCCGCATCCGATGGGGCCGGGAAGAGCTCGGCCAACACCCCGTCCATCTGTGCGGCCGGCATCAGAGGAGGGGGAGACGCCGGGCTACCATGTTCATGACAACCCGGTAAGGTCTCCCCCACACGTCTCTTTCAACCAGGCCGCACAGTTCGCGCCAAGCCCTCTCCTTGCCCCTAAGGATAAGGATGCGGAGCTCACGACGAGCCGCCCGGTGCTCTTCGAGGAGCACTGGTACCTCCGGACGCCGCCTCTTGCATAACCGCTGGAGCCTTCTCCGACTGGCATGCATCCGCCGACGCGCCAGCGCGATCTCCGGGTACCACCAACACTTGGCCGTGCCCCGACAGGGAGGGGGCCTCCTGGGCACCATACTAAACGAGCATGCCCGTTCGATGGCGTCCAGGGCCTCTCAAGACTTCGCGTTGAAGTCACCGGCCACTATTCGCTTCCTAGGCCCGTCGCGACACGCCGCCTCAAGCGCCTCAAGCCTACAGGCCAGACCCTCGTGGTCCAACCGAGGGGTGAAATACCAACTGGCGACGAGAACATCCTCGACCCATGTGAGGATGAATCCGTCGCCAGCCCCCC
>NC_071977.1:14495368-14603007 GCF_026283585.1 Hylaeus volcanicus
GCCCCCCCCCCCCCCCCCCCCCCCCCCCGTATAGCGACCTCCCGAAGGCCGCCGAACCCGGTAATGCGGCCGGCAAGACCTAACTCAAATCTAGCCGGAACCTGACCGTTTTTTTTTTTTTTTACGTGGAGGAAATCTGATAACAGACACCTGCCACCCGCCCGGGGGGGCGGGTGGAAGGTAGTATGGGGTTATACCCACTAAAACCTCCACGGCGATCTTCGGACGCTCTACCAACTTCGGCGATTTAGGAGGAGCCGCGTGATCACTCATAGAACGCTGCCGCAACTCCCCCTCGCCTAGGCCGGCCATCTGGTAGCTTTTGGCCGGCCGCGTCCCGAGGGGGAAAAGATTTTGTCCCCCCTTACCACTTCCCGATCTGCGGTGCAGGGAGGCCGCGCCCCGCACCGCTACATCTCAGCGGCCGCATCATTTGGCATACCCAGGGCCCTCGCCTTGGGCATCGCGACCGCCAGGGGGGATCGGCATTTACCTTGTCGTCCCCCCTCTCCCGCCACCGTTTGTCCTCTGTGGTAGCCGACGACGGAGGTTGTCTATGACCGTTCCCGCCACCGACTAACGTCCCTAGTCCGGGGGCCCGACGGCGCGACCCCAACCAGGGGTCGAGATAACCTCTTCGCAGAAGGAGACCATCGCCCTCCAGTTCCCCTCGCTCTCCAGCATAGCCCCAACTATTACTGGGAGCGAGAGGTCCTGCCCGATTTGGGTCCGTAGGACTCGACGCTGCGCTGAAAAGGCGGGGCATTCCTCCAGCGTGTGCTGCGCCGAGTCCTCCTCCTCGCCATAGTGATGGCAGGCTGCCGCCGCTTCCTTCCCTATGCGACACAGGTAGACACCGAAGCAGCCATGTCTGGTGAATACCTGCGTCGCCCGGTAGGTGAGCCTTCCTTGCCGCCTCTCCCGCCACCTTTTGAGGTGCGGCAGGAGGGCCCCGGCGACGCGCTCGCCGGCGTGGGAGCTTAGCTCCAGTCACCAATTCGCGAGCGCCAGTTGCCAGGCCTGGCGTTCGAATTCCTCGACCGTCTCCGACTCTGGCTCAGGCGGAGTCCTCCGAACGAGGCGGGTAGCCTGCAGTTCGAAGGGTATTTCACCCGTCAGAGCCTGCGCCGCCACGTAGGAGATGGTGCGGTACCCGCGGATGATCCTTATGGCCATCCGCCTCTCCAGCCGGCGCATCAGTTGCTTAATGCGCCGGCTTCCCATCGCGTCCGAGGCCCATACTGGGGCCCCGTACAGCATTATAGATCGCACCACTCCCATATATAGGCGGCGCACACGATCCCCGGGTCCCCCGATATTGGGCAAAAGGCGGCCAAGCGCGGCCGCCGCCCTTTCCACACGGGGGACCAGACGGTCGAAGTGAGCCTCAAAACGCCAGTGGCTGTCGAGGACGAGACCAAGGTATTTCATTTGGCTCCCGACCTCGACACAGGCTCCACCCACCGGGACCCACGACCTGGGCAGTGGTCGAGACCGCGGCCCGCCATGAAGCCATATGGCCTCGGTCTTTTCAGAGGCCACACGAAGGCCCAGCTCGCGGATCCTAGCGACGACAGTCGCTACCGCCACCTCTGCTCGGCGGATGGTCCCCTCAAAAGTGCTCCCGACGGCAACCACTAACGTGTCGTCTGCAAAGCAGACAAGACTGGCGCCGTCGGGAAGCGGGGCCCGCAGGACCGCATCGTAGCCGAGGTCCCACAACAACGGGCCCAAAACTGAGCCCTGTGGGACACCTCGGTCCACCTCCCCCCGTTCCATGCCGTACCGGCCCGGGTACTCTATCCACCTGTCGCTCAGGTAGGCCCCGAGTACCTGGCTCAGATAGGGAGGCACTTGATGGTAAATTAGTGCCTCCCTTATAGCTTCCCAGGGCAGGGTGTTAAAAGCGTTTACGATATCCAATGATATCGCTATGCACACCCCGCCCCGGGTGACTGCACCCTCCGAGAGGGACCGGACGCGATTAATAGCGTCAACGGTTGACCGGCCCTCACGGAAGCCGAATTGGCAGTCAGCCAGATCGGGACTAACGCGCGACAGGTGGCTGGAGAGGCGGGAAGCGATGATGCGTTCTAGCATCTTCCCCACCTCGTCCAGGAGACATATCAGCCGGTACGCGGAGGGAGAATCCGCGGGCCTTCCATCCTTCCTAAGGAGGATCATCTGCCCATTCTTCCAAAGCCGAGGGAACACCCCCGACTCCAAGCAGGTGGAGAACATCCCCTGTATTCTCCCGAACAGAACGCCCAGGGCCAAGGTCCAGATTTTGCCAGGTATCCCATCCGGCCCCGGGGCGGTATTCTTGCCCCGAAGCCACCGGATAACCGCGGCCATCTCCCCATCCGTGACTCCCACAACGGGGGGCCGCTCAACTTCGCGGCCCTCTGTCCCGGGCAATGGTCGGGTCGCCTCCCCGCCAGTGGGAAAAAACGCGACCACGACACGCCCGAGAAATTGGGGGTCTAGGCTCTCCGTGAGCGGGGGCGCCCAAGGGCGAAGCCGTCCCATCACCATCTTGTAGGGGCGCCCCCATGGATCCCTGTCCAGAGAGCCGAGGAGATTCTCCCAAGCCTGGACCTTAGCCCGTCTGATGGCCAGCTGCAGGGCCACGACCTTCTCGCGGTATGCCCTATACAGCTGGGTAGCCCTCTCCAAATCTGCGCGTCGTCGCCGACGGGCACAGGCGTACTGGCGTCGTGCGCGTATGCATTCGATGCGTAAATCCGCAATGTCGAGCGACCACCAGTACACCGCCCTCCTCGGGTGGACCCTGGCCCGAGGCATAGCGGCGTCACAAATGGACGTCATTGCGCCCCGGAGCCATTGAGCTTCCACCTGCCCGTCGACAGGCCCGGCCGGACGTTCGGGCCAGGCCACGACCGGGGCTGCCGCCATCAGGGCGTCCTGATCGAGCCTCTTCAAGGCCCCTCGCGGTGGCGGCCTTGCCGCCGCTGGACGGCGTCGGGGGGCACTCTCCACCCCGAAATACGTCGCGCGGCTGCAGGGGATGCCCATGTGAGGTCTACAATGGACCCCCCATTTTGCCGCACGCACGTATGGACGGAGCCCGTATTGAGCAAACGGAGTTCCAGTCCAGCCGCCCAGTCGATAACTTCATGGCCCCTTGCCGTCAGTCCGAGGGGACCCCCAGGCTTAAGCCTTGGAGTTAAAATCCCCCAGGACGAGCACCGGACAAGGGAGGCAGCGGGAGATGCATCTCTCAACCTCGTCCAGATACCTTTCAAAGCTCGCAAGGGACCAGCTCGGCGGCGCATATATTGCCACCACCGCGATACCTCCCCAATCTACGGCCAGGTAACCCCTACCGCATTCTAACAGCTCCAGCGGCGGGGTTCCCGGCCTTCCACTCCACACAATGGCGGCGGAGCCCAAAAGGTCCCCCCTCCAGTATGGATGATCGGCGACTCTATACGGCTCCGTCACCACTGCCAGCCCGGCACCCCACTCGACCAGGGTTTGCATCAGGAGATCCTGTGCCCTGGCCGAGTGGTTTAAATTTATCTGTATAATTGGTCCCGAAGGACCCATCATACAATTTAAGGAGTGGCCTCCATGGCCGCCGTAGCATCGGTAACCACTGGAGTCACCCCGGGTCCCTTCGGGACCGACTTCTTCTCTAACTGGGCGACGGCCGGCGTCACCCCCGCAGCAGCTGGGTCTGCTGCCTTTGGCCCAGCACTCTTCCTCCCCCTGGTCTTCTTTAGGGTAGCGGGACAAGCCCGACTACCCAACCTGTGGCCGGCTGGTCTCCCACTGTCCGTGCAAATGGAGCACTTGGGAGGGACCGAGCACGCTGCCGCCTTGTGGTCCGAGCCGCCGCAGTTATAGCACCGCTCGGACCTGTCCACGACAGCTGTGCACCGCTGCCTCGTGTGTCCCATCTCCAGGCAGCGGTAACACTGCAGGGGGCGCGCCGCGAGGGACTCCACCGTGGCCCGGAACCACCCTACGGCCAGCTATCCAGCGACCGCCAGTTCCGTGGCAGCAGCCGCAGGGCACCGGACCCATATGGTCCCCAGGCCTGAGGGGGCGGTCCGGATATCGCCGGTCTTAACGTCCCCCTCGGTGCAGCTTCCGGCCGTCGCAACGGCTCTGGCCACCTCCGCCGGGGTGACGGAATCGACGAGACCACGGATTCTTATATCCGCTTTCTTTGTGGGCCTCGCGATACGCACCCCAGTCCCGGCCAGAGCCTCCGTCATCTTTGCGGCGAGGGCATCCGCCTTCGGCGCTCCACCTTCGCCCGGTACTTCCAAGACAAGGGCCCCGGTGACGCCCCTCCTCGGTCGCATCGCGTCGATGCCAATATCGGCCAGGTTGATCTTCGACCTGGCCATGGTCATCGCCTCGGCGTACGACAAATTTCTGTCCGCCGGTACCGTCATAGTGACGGCCGCCGTACTCGGCGGACGGGGTGAGAGCGCCACCTTACCCTTCTTCTGGGCCTCCTTTGCCTTAGCACCGAGTGGTGTTCCTCCCTTAGTGGAGGGCGCAGCGGCCTTTTTAGTGGTAGCGGCCTTTTTGGCCCTGCGCCCTACCACTTTTGCCCACTCCTGTTGCGCAGCCGGAGCAGCCGCGGCCGGGGTGCTATTGCGCCCGCCAGCCGGTTTCGCGGCCTCGGCCACAACCGCCGGTATCTGCGGCATCCTACTGCCGCTCTGGCACCGACGGCGCCGGGGCCTCGACTGCTACTGCAACAGCCGGCCTAGGCACGGCCGGCATCGGCGCAGCAGCCCCCCCGCGCACCTCTGCGGCCCGCCGAAGTCGCTCGACCTCGGCCCGCAATTCAGCGAACTGGCCGCGGAGAGACATGTTTTCCGCCTCCAGCTCGCGTGTAGCGTCGCTGGCCGACCTTGTCGCCAGCTCTGAGACCGCCACCCGCGTGGTCAGGGCCGCCAACCTCAAGGCGCACACTAGGTCGCCCTTTAGACCCTTTGAGACGGCCGCCACCCTCTCCACATCCGTCTGCCGCTCCAGTACGAATGCCGCCACCTCAGCCGTGGGCTTCGCCTGCATTTCGCGGCTCAGTTTCGCCTCTTCAGGTAGGGGTATGGCCGACCTACTCGGCCGACGAGGAGGTACCGAGGGGTCCAAGATGGCCAGGCATTCCTGGACCTCTCTCTCCGCTCTGGAAGATTCCAAGTACCGGGTCTTGGCCTCCACCGAGCGTACAAAATCCTCCACTGCTGCACACTTGCCCCTTTTCATTGTTGACGAGCGGCTGCTCGTCATCGATGTAGCGGACTCGAGGGATGTGTCCGAGTCTCCCCCCTCCTCGTCCTCGTTGTCCGAGAGACGACGTGGTGCTCGGCGTTTTCCGCTGCGGAGCCGTCTGGAGCCCTCTTTCAGGGGCGTAGCTTCACTACGGAGCCGCCCTCCGTCCTCCTCTGGCGTCACCTCTGCGGAGGTGGACGGCAAAGAGGTTGGGGGAGATCGCGTCTCCCCATTGTCCGACGCCCGCACTGGGGACCGATCTCGGTCTCTGCCACCCCTTGGCACATTTCCAACACCTCCCTCTACACACCCTCCTACCACGGTTTGTTTTTTGTGTTTTAGAGCCTGAACCTAACCGAGGTCTAACCTTGACCTAATCGGGACCTATTTTAATTGAATAGATTTAGATGTTATTTTGTTATGAGGTGGATTGAACAATGTTTAATCATAGATCGTTTCCTGTTTGTTACAGGATATTCCATGACGGTACCGAGGGATTTTCTGCTGCTTGTACGAGTCTAACTGGCCGACTCTATACTGAGTAAGTAATACTGATACGTTTCCTATTGATGCTAATGGGATTAAGTCCCCTACCTTGCGTTGCGTCGGCGGCTAGCGACGGTCGGCACGGCCTGCTCGGCTACCTGGGGGATCTTCCTAGGTGTGATAAATCCTGCACTGCACGTAACTACGAGCGCGTAAGAAATACTGAACGAATTTCTATGTTTATTGAGTTGTACGGTGTACGATATTTTGCGTTTTCAGCGTTCGGCTACTCCTCCCCGACACTGCCGCTTACTGCCGCTTACTGCCGTTTACTGCCGTTTCCAAAAAATATACTGAAGATTTGGTTGCGTTAATGCAGGATTTATCCCATCTCGTGTATGTTTGTGGATGCTGTTTAGGTGGGCGTTTCATTGGGTGGGAGCATTCGTATGCAGAGATTCTATTAGTTGGAATATTCTCCGTTGGGGCCTATGGTGGGACGCGAGGAGTTACGTCGCTGGGTTTTCTGTACTTCTGGGCAATTTTCGCTGTGTACGTAACTCCTTGGGAGAGTATACGTGTACGTACGTGTAGCGTTGTCGACGCCATCCCCCGGCGATGACGTCAGGCTCGTGCCTAGAAGTACCGTCGGGAGACCGCTGTCGCGCTTTCATCGTATATTGAGATGCAATGAAATGTTATTTCGTCTATTTTTTATACCGTTAATTTCATTACCTCCCTGCTTTCTTTGCTTATAGTATATTTTATTCTGATTCGTTTGAGCATGTGATTCAAATTATCTGTTCAATGCTAAATCATGTTCGATTCCCGGGCGAGTGGAAAATGCCGCGTCGTCTTTTTTATTCGTTTTTTGGCTTGTTCGCTTCTCGGTACGTTACCGCGTAATAGGATTTCGATTTCTGTTCCTTCGCGACGCGTAATTAATTAATCTTTCGTACAATCGAGACGGTGTTACGCGAGGCACGTGTTTCGTGTTTTATGGTTATGTTCGCGATCTACGTTGTTCGCGCGCGGCATCTCGTGCTAGGGAAAAGCGATATACGTGGCGTGCATCGGGTAACACGTTCTCGCTTGATACGTTCGATCAATTTGATCGTGATTTTACCGACCGATGTAGCTTCGCTTTTCTTTTATTTTTTATTCTAACTTTAGTTGGAACGCGTACGTTGGTCTGAGAGCGCATGGAAATATCGTAGTCGAGGGTTCTTTGTGTTTACCAGATTTTGACGAGGCTTTAGCGGTCATTTTTGTCAATTTGTTAGTTTCTTACCCTGCCGGGGGTCTTCCTACGGTCTCTCAAGAACCCTTGAAAACGGTATTTTATGACTTTTCACGCAGGCCACGTGTTGGCTGCTAACGCTGTGCCGACGGTTCTTTTATTGTTGTTAACTTGTACTTTGGGCTTTTGAAATGGGCGAGGGGAGTGATTTCACGTTTCTGGTTTTACCGATTTTAGTTATTTGTAATATTCTTGTATTACGTGTGTGCGCGACGTGCTTCGAATATCGTGTGTGAATTTTTAATTGTGTCGATGGAACGTTCGATTGGAATATTTCCCGTTGAGGAGCTTGGATTAATTCAGATATCGGTGCGTATGATAATATTTGTATTTTGATGCAAACGTTCCTGAGATTTCTCTCTTAGGTACGATAGCGTGTTATTTAATTATTTTGCGATATGCGTATGAAGTTAATTTTTGGTGCGCGATCCCTTGAGAATATACTCGTGGGGATTGTGTATGATATGCGTTGGAATAATTCGTGTGGTGACAAAGTGACCGCGTGGAAAGTTTCGGACTTTAGATTGTTACGCTACTGGGGTTCCTCGCGTGGGACGGCCGGGCCGCTTATATTATATATACTGTCGCGCGCGTGACTTTAATATACGTTTGAAGCTTCGATTTTATTAATGGTTAATTAATATTTGGGATCGCGGTGCTAGGTCGGTTGTATGTTCTACATGGTCGTCTTTTTCTCTACTGTATTACGCGGAGATTTTGTTCGTGGGTCTTGAGGGAGTTTTCGTGCAGCGACGCGTTACTGACCTACTGATACATCGCGGCGCTTTCCTATGTTATTTACAGGTGTTTCTAGCATGCTCGTCCCTGAGATTTCTCTCTTAGGGATTATCACGTGTATGTTTGAGAGCGTGTGTGATTTAATGCAAGGTATAATTGTTTATCTAAATATATTATTATTAATGTTTATATATTTGTGTCAAAATTTATTTAGCGATATTTGGTTAGGAAATTGTGTCTTGTATGCACGATCCCTTGAGTGTAGTCTCGTGGGGATTTTTTTTTTTTAAATGATTTTATGTATGCCGCGGTGACTCTATGAATCGTTTATAGAATGTACGTTCCTGAGATTTCTCTCTTGGGAACGATTATGGATGTGCGTGAGTTATTATTCGGTTTGTAACTATAAGAAACGAGAGGAAGGAAGAAAGATTGATATTATTAAATATTTATATATATATATATTTTTATTATTATTATTATTTTTTTGTTTTTAATTAATCTGACATGTGTGTGAGGCTAAATAGAATATCGCGATCCCTTGAGTGTTTCTCGTGGGGATTTCGGCTTGCACACTAGGGTGGACCTTAGTTACTTTTGTGCAAAAATTTTTTTTTAAATTCATTTGATGCAACCCTTTTGCAATCTGTTCTACTCGGTAAAAAACTAATTCCCTCCAAATTTCAAGTCGATCGGACAAAGGGAAGACGTGTCGCAACGAGTTTGTTTATTTTAATGTAATCTTATTATATCAAAGCAAAAATTAAATTGTTTAATAAATTTGTTTAAGCAAAATTTTTAATATTTATTTTTTAAATATAAAATTTGATCTCACATTAATATAAGGAAAAGTAGAAAAAGACAGTTAAATACTTATAATTAAATATTTTATTTATAGGCCTAATTATAATAAGAGTATAAATAATTTTTAAAAATCTGTACTTAATGTTGTTTTATCAATTTTTGGGTATTTTTCCCTATAATCGGTTACAATTTGTAATATGAATTGTTTTTCTTCTCCGTTTTTGCATAACGTTAAATTATAATCTTTCATTAATTTTACTGCTCTTTCGGCAACGTCATTCACAACTTATAATTTTGTTATAATACCTATCGCTTCGATATAATTATTATTAGTTTCCCAAAGTGCTGGATCAATTAAAAGAAAATCTGAATTTATATTGAACCGTTTGAAAAAATTATTTGATTCAGATGATACGAAATGTTGTATTTCCAAATTCGCAAGATTTTTAATTTCTATAGTCGTTGTCATGTATCTTGACAGGATAATAACACCACGTAAGTTGGATAAGTATATTTAATTAACAAGAATATGAATACATATATATATATATCGAGCACATGTTAATGGTAACAGCTCGTGATGCGGACTAACCTAAACGAACGTCGCGAGGACGGGCGTAGAGTAAGGAACAAAAGACGCGATAGTTTACGACGTACATCGCGGCGCTCAAATCAAACTGAACACATATGGATTGCTTTCTCACATATCTCTTATAATTATTATTATTGTTTACATTTTGTAGTGCTTGCACCATCGATCTTTTTGTTTCTACTGAAACTTTTTTATCAAAAAACGATAGCGCCGCATTCTCCGGTGACAAGTACCATAAATGGTTCACAATTTTTTTTAATGCCACATCGCTTATTTCTTCGTTAACATTTTTGTAATGAATTATATTTTTGATGAATTCTAGATCTACACGTGGCGCCATAGCAGCCATTGGGGTCAAAATCCACGGCTCAATATTAATGTTAATTAGAAATACATATGTATCTCTAATGCTACTATACTCTTCCTGGTTGAGCGGAAATTCGTTTCGAAAAATAAATATTTTTAAAGTGTATATTATTTTAGCCATCCACCTCGCATGATGAAATGCGCCAGGCATTTTGAATGAAATGCCACCCAAAGGAATCCCCCCAAGAAAAATGATTGCTAATTCTAAAAGTTCTTTGTAGTCATCTCTTGGGTGACTCATTTTTGCGTAATTTTTAAAAATTTCGATTTTTTTTTTGTATATCATTAATATGTTTCAGAACGTAATCGTCGTGTGTTCCCGGGATGTAATTATTTTTATTAATTTCAGGCCAACTATTTTGAAATTTTTAAAAAGTTGAATATTCGGGCCTGTTGTTTTTGGCATTTTTAATTCAAACACCCCACGTAACACAATTTCGTATATGTGATGGCGACAAGGAAAATACAAAAGATCTCTTTCAATTCTTTGTTCTAGCAACACACATGCGCCCTGTAATCGTCCCGTATTTGACGAAGTCGTGTCACAGCATAAAGCTTCTACGTGGTCCGTTAAATTCCATTCTTCTAAGGTTGCAAATATCGCCAAGGCCTGATCGCTTCCAGTACTGGAAGGAATCGCAGGTATCCCCAATAATTTTCGTACACCATTGCACGAAATTACCACTGGAAGTCGCTCCACAGTTTTCTTGTCCAAAGTAGGCAACATCACGCCATCCCAATGTACAGTTATCCCCCTGAGATTAATTTCTCCGAACATTTCCCGCAGATGTTTGGCGTGACCTGCGCGAAAATTATGGCGAAATCGCCAAAAAGAAGTGCGATTAATAATTAATTCATTTGTATTGTGACCTAAGCTCTCTGCTGTTGCCGTAATAATACGAACAGCATCGCGATCGCTGATTTTGCATGCATCTAAAGCTGCAACTAACTTTGAAGAAAATACTTGGACTTTCCTCTTCTTTTTCGGTCACTCGGCCCAGGTATATTCGAATCACCTTCGACTTCTGAGTCACTGGATACCCGCAACCCCCCAGGAACATTCCCAATGCTCGAACCTAACGGAAAATCTCCAATGCCCGAACCTAACGGTACATTCATTGTCATTTCGTCGCTGGATGACGACGAAGATTGTAGCTGCACTGTTTCTGTAATGTAAAAATAAATATACTGAATTTATTTCTAAAACGTTAGAAATATATTTAAAAGAGCTAAATTTTAAAAATATATGTTACCTTCTACAAGTGATTGTTGACCTTGTTCTTGTAGTGTTTTCGTCCGTTCTTCTCGAAGAGTTTTCCGCTTTTCTTTTTCTGCTAAAGCACGATCACTGGCACCCATTAGTCCAACTCGCCCTTTTTCCCTCTGTTTCAATAGAAATAATTTATCTTTTTCGATTTTTATCATTTCTAAAGCATTCGCATGGGCGATGTCAAATAAATCGTCCAACGAATCTTTGAATTCTTGTTCCCGCTGTATTTGGATTGCAGTTCGACGATTGACAGATTTATATAATGTTCTCCATTTCTGATAAAGAGACTTCAACTTGTCAATGCTATCCGACGTCTTCTTCACTGGTATTCGTGCTTTCTCCCAAAATATTTCAGTTTCTTTTATAACTAGAGTAGCACTTGTTTTAAGGTCCAGCTTTAGTTTTCTCATATTATAGAAAAGAACTCGTAACACTTGACCGTTACTCGGCAATTTTGCACCAACAATTAGTTGTTCGTAGTAGTCCAATATAAACAATTTATCACTACTTCTTGTCTCCATTTTTACTCACTGTCACTAACAAATTTCGATACTTCGTATTTGTATTTGTATATTTCTTTATTGTGTAACAAGTTTTTGTTATTTACACATTTCCGTGGACTATAATTTTTCTTTTACATTCTTCTTTTTTAACAATATGAACTTAATCTACCGTATTATATTCTAATATAAGCGCTTTGAACCTGTGACTGTTTTCTTAATATCTATTTGTATACATTTTTGAGGTTTCGTATGTGACGTGGGACACAGATTCCTGCGTCACAGCTTAAATAATTTTCAAATATTATTATTATATATATTTTACTTGCCTATCGGCAAGGTCAGGTCTTTGTCACAGCAGTCCCGTACGGGCCCTGGCTCGTATGTGAATTTCTATGTCCTTTATTTATTTGAAGATTTGGGATTTCAAATGGATGTGAGCGGTTAATTCAACTATAAAAATGTTCTATTGTTAACATGCCACTGTAATATTTATTCAATTAATATTTTCGTGGTATTGATTTTAATAATACAATGAGTTATGTGATTTGGATCAAATGTACGTTTGGTCGACAAGATTTAATATACACACTTTCCTTCCTTGTAATCTCATACAGAAAATACACATATGAAATTGTCGAAAATTCAGTTACGCATTTAATAAAGAAAAACAATGAGAAAAAAAAATACATATATATTTGTTCCTGGAATATCAGGTAGGGTTACCCCGGAAATGAAATATATCATTTATTGATATTCCAGAAACCAGAAATTGTAGTTTCATATAATAAAGAATACAATAAAATTGTCGGAATAATATTTTAGAAAATATGAATGGAAATACCACCCGAGAATATCAATGAGGGATTTCCCGGAAATGAAATATCATTTATTGATATTCCGAGTGGTCACAATAAAATACATTTATAAATATTTATACAAAGAATATTGATTGGAAGGAAAAATCAACTCACCACTAAATCTCTTTACAATATAAATCGAGTAACGCTGATCTCGACTTTGTGCGTTGTTCGAATCGCCCTGTGGTTGAAGGAAAGCACACACACGTGAAAGAATTATAATTTACGTAATCAAAAGCGAAATTATTATTTACAAAAAGGAAAAAGAAAATCTAAATCTAAAATGATTTAAATAAATTAAAATAAAATTATTTTAACGCGGAATAAGAGTCCTTGCCTATCACTCACTTTTCACAAAATGAATTTAATACTGCAACTCTGCTCTAAATTATTCGCTCGGACTAATATCACGCTTTCGCGACTGTACGATGAGAAGTGAGAAGGCTCGTGCCTTGCTCGACCACGTAAACTCGATGGAACGTTCTAGAAGCTTTGGAGACAAAGGATCTTAGAACCACGTGATCGTCGCCAGTTTATAGAAAAAGTCTTCCAGATTTCGCGACTCGGTACACGCAAGAATTTGGTGTTTACGAGTTGTACCGCGTCTCGCTCCTCGCGCCCACCAAACCGCTCGATTCGTCCTAGCGACAACGTGCGCGGACGAATCACGCTGCTATTCGAGTTACGGCTTCGGTATTCGGAGCGTACATGGAGAAGAAATAGCAAAATAAAGGTTTAACCTAAATGCGCGATATTTACATGTCCTTCTTCCAATGTTATTTGTAACCGTGATATTTGAACGCGATGGTAATATTCGGTGTGCTCATCTTCCCAACAATTATACATGTATACGCCACTGTTACATTTCATGATTTAACGCCTTTTATTCGTAACAAGCAACACATTTAACGTATTTACAATACTAAACCTATTAAAATATTAACAATTGAACATATTTACAAACTTTATACAGGGCGCGGCACTGCCAGCAGGGTGAAAATGGCGTGACGACGTTGATTTTAAGGAAGGAATGTGTAACTTTATTCAAAAATGAATTTAATGAACTACCGTCAAAGGCTAGGTTTGTGTTCGATTAGAACGAATTCGGGATGGTAAACCATCTCGAACACATTCCTGCCGACGAAATCAAGAAAAATAAAATGAAAAATATCGGCACGTAACACGTATATAAAAATCAACAAATATATATTTTTTTTTAACTTACAATCATGGACATCAATAGTCTTACAAAATATATTGTACATGTTTTGATTTTAGTTATAGCTATGTTATTCTACCTGCTCCTTAACCTAGTGTGGTTCGCTTCGAATATAGTTTACAATATCACAAAATCGCGTAATACTTTCATACGTTGTTGTTTTTTTTTTTTGGAATTAGGGGGGTAGGAATGCCTTTAAGATATTTGGTTTTAGCTTTATATCTGTATTGACCAATACGGTCTCAGTCTTACTTATGCTCACATTATCGTTTTCCTTTCCTCCCTATTTTTCTCCTCTATTATGCCTATGAAAGAATACATTTTTTTTTTTTTTAAAACTATTATCTAAATTCGAATTAAGTTGCAGCTTGTTGGCCCGCGTTAGAAGGAATTGTCGGGCTAGTCAGACTCATAATACAATGTTTGCATCTTTTAAGAAGACTACTAATGCTTTTAGCACCGAGGTTTTTTCGCTATTTAATAGTTGCGCTATATTGTAATTGCTATTAATAATTAAAGTACCTATTTTTTCAAACATATTTAATCGTGGAATGATTCTAAATGGGCATCTGAAGAGAACATGTTCTATGGATTCTTCTTCCATTTTGCAGTCACATATTTTGCTGACTGTTATGCCTTTTCTACCTAAAGACTCTTTTAAGTTGAAGTGATTTGATCTTATTCTCGAGATCGACCTAATAACATGCCTGTCTAATGTGTTTCCGAACTTTTGGAACCAAGGTTTAAACCTTATTTTTTCTTTTGCTCCCAGAAGTTAGAGAAGTAATATGTCCCTTTGTTTCTTCCAATTTCCTCTACTCTATCGCTGAATGTATTCCAAATTATATGTTTTTGATGTACCAAATAGTCTAACCTCGAGATTGGTATATCTTCCCATGGTAATTTGTTGGTATACTCTTTGGCGAGAGTGTCCGCTTTCTCGTTTCCTGGGATTCCTTGGTGGCCTGGGACCCAGATCAGGACTATTTTTTCTCTGTTCTTCTGATTTATCAAGGTTTTATAAATCCTAAGTATCCATGCATTGTTGCTCCTTTTATCTGTATTGTCGAGTTTTTCTATTATGCTTTCAAGACCTATAAGAACTGATAGGGAGTCGGTTAGGATTAGTATGTTTTTATAATTCATATGTTTGGTTATTTCTATAGCTTTAAATATACCTATGGCTTCTGTGGTGTAGATCGTTGCTTCTTTGTGTATGCTATAACCGGTTTCCATGGTTTTTCCTTGGGGTAGGTTGAGATATATTCCTATTCCATTTGAGGTTTTGTTCTCTTGTTTTGAACCGTCTGTGTAGCATATAATTGTATCTTCTTTCTTAACATTGTGTTTGTCCATCAAAAATTGATTAATTGTGTTAAGGGGTATTGCTCCGGTTTCCAGAATTTTTCCTGCGTCCTTATCTATATGTATTTTTTCCAGATTCTTCCTTTTGTTTAAAATCTTTTCTTTCCAGTTAAAACTGCTTTCCAGTGTCTGATTGCTGAATAGTATATTGTTTTTGAGGTGCGCTATTTCATAGAAAGATATTTCAATTAAGCTGGGTTTTGTTCCTATTCCTTTTTCACATTGCGTTAGGTGGTCTATTTCGTTGTAACGCAAGAAATAGTTCATTTGATTACTTAATGTTTTGCTGTACATTTCTGATTTTTCCATTTCCCTGAGCCAGTATCTAATTGCGACTTGTTTCGCTCTTAGGTGATGGCCTACGAACCCTGTATCGGCGTACATGACTGCGATAGGGGTAGACATTCGGTATCCAATAGCTGCTCTCAATGCAGCGGATTCGATTCTTCTAATTTTTTTGTTCTGCTCGAGGTTTCCTTCCTTGGTGTATATTATATATGCCCCGTAGTCAATGACCGAGGAAATAAGGGCCCTGGTGATTTTTATACCCCAGTTTTGGTTTATTCCTCTTTGTCCTCTGCATAGATATTGGATAATTCCCAATCGTTTTTTTGCCTTGTGAATGATGTCGAAATGAGTTTTGAACCGTAGGTTGTAGTCTAGCGTAATTCCTAAGAATTTCGCTTCTGGACTGGACTTAATAGAAATCATCTTTTTGTTTACTTCAGCTTTAATCGAAAAGTCTTCCAATTTTGAATTAGTTTGAAATCGAACTACTTTTGTTTTTTCCGGTGCTATTGTTAAATCCCTGATTTCCAGATGATCTATTAACCTCCTCAGTGCTGTCGCCGATGGATATAGTGATGTTTCTTCTTTTTTGTATTTGTTTATTATAACTATATCATCTGCGTAGAGTAATGTAATAGTTTGTTCATCGTCTATTTTTTTCTGTAAACCATTGATATAAATGTTAAACAGGGTGGGACTGAGGATAGCCCCTTGGGGGACTCCTTTTTTCCAATTTATTTCTTTTGTTCCTTTGGTGCAATGGTTGAATGTTACCTTTCTATTGTTGAGCCAGTTTCTTATCCAGTTGTACATGGTCGATGGGCAATTTGACATTCTTAGGACGTGTAGTAATTTTACCAGATTTACGTTGTCATATGCACCTTTGATATCTATAAAGATTCCTACTGTGTTAGCCTTTTCCCTATTGTTGTGTTTGATTTCGTTTGTTATTCGTATCAGGTTGTCCATTGTTGATTTGTTTTTCCTAAAACCTGCCTGATTATTTTCTAGTATTTGATTTTCTTCTAACCAGAGTTGTAATCTATTATTTATAATTCTTTCTAAGGTCTTACCTACACAGGATGTAAGGGTTATTGGACGAAGAGCTTTTTTCCCTGGTTTTTGCAGCATGATTATTTCTCCTCTTCTCCAGTCTAGAGGAATTTCCCCTGAACTCCAGCTTTCCTCGTATATTCTGTATAGGTGTTCTTTCATGAAGAGTGGTAATTCTGCTATTATCTTGTAATCTATTCCATCTATTCCTGGTGCTGATTTTTTATTTTTGTTCTTTTCTATTGTGTGGAGCATCTCTATTTTGTCTATTGGTATGTTCCATATTCTTGTCTGGTTATTGTCCTCTTCTTGTGATATCGGTGCTGCGTGAGATGTGATGGATGTCAGAGTTACATTATTTTCAACAATTTTATTTATTTCTGTGTCTTCTAATTCTTGTCTTACCTTTGTTTCCAGATTTCCGATATTTCCTGTGTAGTATTTTTTTATCCCTTTGATCTTGTTCCATATTTTCGTTATATTTGTGTTATTGCTCATCTCTTGTACCAAATTTTCCTAGGCGGTTTTCTTTTTTTCTCTTTTTAGAATTTTCCATTTTGTCCTCCATCCCAGCATGTTTTCATAATCTTCAATTCTTCCATATTTCCAAAGATTTTTTTGGCAGTTCTTCCATGCCTTCCATGTAGAGGTGCATTCCTCATCCCACCACCTTGGTTGAGTTTTCCGTTGTGTGTTGTTTCTATTATTTCGTGGGCGTGAGTTAGTATTACGTGTTGTATTGTTGTTTGTATGTTGATGAGTGCGTTGAAATTCCGCGTTTCTTACCTCAAAATATTCTATTATTGGTTGCTTCCATTTGTTGTATTTTTCTAAGAGATTATGTCTTTGTTGTATCTTTGTATTTATTTCTTCTTCTTTGTTCATAAGGTACATCCTAAATCCGTTCCAGTCTATCTTATTTGGTTTATAAAGTCTGCTTGATTTGTTTACTGAGTTTCCTATTGGTTGAAAGATGTTACAGTTTGGGTTTAAATTTATTGTGAATTCTATTATTTGGTGGTCTGAACCTAGGTCCGTACCTGATTCATTCCATTCAATGAAGTCTGAAAAATCGTTATGGCATGTTATTAGGTCGATATTTGAGGGCTGAGTACCTCTTCCTATTCTAGATATTGTGTCAATATTAATAATCATAAATTCGATTTCTTCTAAGACTATTTCTAAGCTAGATCCCTCTACGGAACTTTTTTGGCAGTTCCAGAGTGGATTGTGTGCATTGAAATCCCCTGCAATTATTGTATTTTTGTTAAGATCTAAGGATTGAAAAAGTTCGTACCACTCCGTAGCGTAAAATTTACCATTTGTTCGATATATTAAGCATAGTTTAATTATTTCTTTTTGGTTTATGTCTTCTACCTCTACTACGAGCGTTTCAAACTTTTTTTCCACCTTATATGATTTAATTTTCTTAATATTAATGTCTTCTTTATAATATATGCAAAGACCGCTTCCTTGTTGGTACGTTTTATTGCCTATTCTCCCTATATTAAAATCATTCCCGTTATTTATTACCTTATAACCCTGAATCTGGTATTTGGTATAGTCTATTATCCATGTTTCTGTGATTAACATAATGTCGTATTTGTTGATTTTTTTCCTTTAATTCTTCTAATTTGTTTCCAATACTCCTAGCATTCCATAATCCTAGCTTCATCTTTACATTAATGTGCATTTTGTTATGTATTTATGTGTACTATTGTTTATAGAATTATCAGTGGGCCTGTGAAGAAGTTTGTTACAGATGTAGAAGATATTTGTGGATTTTTTATTTTTTGATTCTAATTTATTTTCCAATGTATATATTGAATAAAGTTATTGTTATTATTTGGTAAATATCTGTTGATTTTCATTTTTCCTGTATTAGTTATGTATGTAGAATATTATGTAAAAGTTAAGCGTTAGTTTGTTCTGTTGCTTTTAATTTCTTTGTTATGTTGCAAGGATTGAGAGAAAGTTTTTTTTTTTTTTCTTGTCTTTTAACAATTCTGAATTGGTATTGTTATAAAGAGTAACGAAAGTTATTTTTTTTCAATATTGAATTAAATTATGATTGGTTCTAGTATTTATGCTTGCTGCTATCTTTTGTATTTAATTTTTAATATTCTTTGTCTTTATAAAATGTTCTATGAAGTATTTTGTTGATTGTAATACTGATACTTCGTTTGAGTATCTCTATATTTATTATTTGGTAAAATATATAGAAAAAGGAAAAGGATGTTTTATTGTTATTGTTTGTTTTACTATCAATCATTTTCATCATTTTTTTTTTTTGAGAAATTTTAACAATTCCTTTTTCTTTTTCTTTAACAATTATATTATTAAACCTATTCGTATTATTATAATTATGTTTTATCTGTATATTTCTTTATAGTCTATTGAAATTTTCTTACTTGTTTTCCGGTTGAGAGTTTAATAAGTCTAATTCAAAATCATCCGTCTCCGTCTGTGGTGATTTGAATGATTCTGAGTATTCATCTTCTTCTTTCTCCTGGCTCTCCGGAATCACGTTTTTTAATGTGGTATCCTCTTCTTCTGGAGTTGTCTCTGTCACTGTTTTTTCTTGCTGTTCTATTTCCATTTCTTCAATCTTCTTTTTTGGGCTATCTGCTGTCACGACGTCGATACCTTCCCATTCTTCGTTGGACATGTATCCTGTTGGTGAATTTCTCACCAAAATGGGTTCCTTTTCGGTTTGCGTTGGTCTTGGGGATGTTTTAGGCAAAGTTGAATAGTTATCTTTGTTTTTACTTTGAAATTCCGGGATGTGTAGGTTGTGTTCTTTTGTTGGGGTTATTCTATGTTTTGACGTAGTCGGCTTGTTTTGTTGGTAGTATTCCTTATTTTTTATTATGATGGGTGGATCGTTCATAGTTCTCTGTGTTCTACGGTGTCGTTCATCGTTATAGGTTATGGGAATCCTTTCTATCTCCCTTTCCTGCTGTAAGAAGTTTCTTTCTTTATGATAGTTTTTTAGGAAATACCTTTGTCTGTCCTCGTATATGTCGTTGAGTTCGCTTTCTGTGGGTTCGCCTTGACTACCTTGTACATACTTCTTTTCCCCTAAGTGCCTTAGTGATGGGTCGTTTAATTTGTTCTTTATGACGTTGACAAGATTTTGTTCCTTTATCCAGTTAATCAATTCTTCTATATCTTTGTCGTTCTTAATACCGTAGTTTACCTTGTTTGGTTTGTGGGTTTTTGTCTTTGGTGTGTGTCTTTCGTTTTCTTCTTCCATGTCGAAATTATTATGGTTGATTGAGTTCTTCATGGTGTGATTGGTGTGTGGTGCATTCCCCGTGAGATGTCTTTCCACAATTGAAACACTTGTTCTCCGTCTCTCGACAGAATCTTTTTGTATGTCCGAAGCGTAGGCACTGATAGCACTGTCTTATGTTCCTTACGAATGGAGTAACGTTAAGTGACACATGCCCTTCCATGATGACTATTTTAGTTGGGAGGCTGGTTCCTCTAAATTTCACGAGGACCATTTGTGTTTCTACCCATTCATAACCGTGTTCCACTCTCTTCCTTTTTCTAAGCCTTTCAAAAGATTCAATGTTTTGACCGGGGAGGGTCTCTTCCTTCAACTCGTCCAGGGAGTATTCCCATTCTTTGATGATGCCGGTTCTGAATTCCGATCTTTTTGGGATACGTATTTTAAAGTCCCCATTATTCCTTTTTATGTATTTATTGTATATTTCCATTCCTTCTTCTGGTCGCTTGATTTTGATTTCTGCAATGTGTTTGTTCAACATTTAGATAGCTTCTATTTTATTTACGTCTTCCCTTAAAAATCTGAAAATTTTTAAATAGTTTAGTTTTTTGTTTGACTTAAATTGTACGTTACCTCCTTTATTTATATTTTTTCTATTGACTTCTATTTCGAATAGGATGATATTATCGGATTTGATTTTAGTTGGAGATTTCTTTTTGTTTTGGGTTTTGTATTTTTTGTCAAACGACGAATCCGAATCTGTTTCTCTTTCTTCGCGTGACGCGCCACGTGTTGCATATCGTCCGAATAAATTTCTCACCTTTATGTTTTCTCCTCTTGAATTTATCGATTCCACGATCGATCGAACATTAGTATCTTTTATTCCGTTATTTCCCACCTCACTTTTATATGGGCTTATCTCTATATTTGTTTTTTTGTTGCCTATAATTTTTAATTTTTTCCTCGCGTTTCTGCTCTCGTCACTATATTAGTTCTCTACTGCTTGTTCCAGGCTCTTTCTTCTCATCCTTATTCTCCCGCTCGCTAGGGGCGCTGGTTGTCTCTCTTCTGGGGCACTGATTGGTTCTTCTACTTTCCCTTTGCTCTTCCTCATTGGTTCAATTGTTCCTTCTTCCATCTTATTGGCGCGCGTTTTGTAGATCTCTTCGGCCGATCGCTGGATCAATCTGATTCTTGACTCGTGTTGTTCTGACGGGTTTCCGGTTTTTAGGAGGAAGATCCCTCTCTCCCCCCCTTTTTCTCCTTCATCCTCCTCTACTCTATCTCCCATGGAGAGATAGGTTAACTTTTCCGCACTGCTCACATTCCACTTTGGTTAAATTCCCCCCTCAAAATTAATGTCTTAATTTTACCTCGCCCTTCCCTCACTCTTTTAATTGCACTTAGATATAATTATTCTGTGTAATTGCACCGTATTAGTAAATTCTAACTCTCCTTATTTCTCTTCCGTTGTGTCCCACCCAATGGCCGACCGGAAGTCTTCGATTGTATTGTATTGTATGTTTCTTTATTGTGTAACAAGGAACATTGTTATTTACACATTTCCGTTGTACATGAAGTATTTTTTACATTCCGTTTGTTAACAAAATAAACTTATACTAATGTATTACAGTCTAATATTAATATTTTTGTACGTATAACTATTTACTTATTGTCTATTTGTACATTTTGTGGTTTGTAGGTGAGAGTCAACAATTATGAATATCTTATTTTCCTAACTTACAATTATAAACTTTTGTAGTCTCATCAAATAAATTGACTTATTTTCGTTTTTCTTTCTTATACACTATGTTGTTTTACTTGCTACTTATTCTGTATTGCGCCTCTAGGGAAATTTCCCATATCACAGTTTATTTAATACTTTTAGTCATCCCTGTATTTGTACTTATATGTTTTTTTTTTTTTTTAAATCAAGGAAATAGGATTACTTTTTAGAGTTTTGATCTTTATTAAATCTAAGTTGACCAATATGGTCTCAGTCTTCATTTAAACTTTCATTGTTGTATTCCTATTTTCTTTGTTCGTCTATTTTTTACTCTATTGACGAGTACAAATTTGATTGGAACGATTCCTGACTTAGAATAAGTTATTTCTCGTAATCCTGTGTTAGTAGGATCTAGCAAGCTAATGGTTCTTACAATTCAATATTAGCTTCTTTTAAAAACGCTATAATTGCTTTTAAAGCTAAACTCTTTTCGCTATTTATTATTTGCGCTACGTTATAATTGCAGTTGTTAATTAAAATACCTATTTTATCAAACATTTTTAGACGCGGGATAATTCTAAACGGACATCTAAAGAGGACATGCTCTATTGTTTCCTCCTCCATTCTACAATCACATATTTGGTCATCGATTATGCCTTTCCTGCCTAATGATTCTTTTAAATTGTAATGGTTTGACCTTATCCTTGATATTGACCTAATAGCATACCTATCTAATATATTACCGAATTTTTGAAACCACGGTTTGAGTTTTACTTTCTTCTTGTTTTCCCAAAAATTTGAAAAGTAGTATGCTCCTTTGCTCCTACCGATTTCTTCTACTCTGTCAGTAAAGACGCTCCAGATTGTATGTTTATATTGCACCAGATAATTCAGTCTCGTGATCGGTATATCTTCTTCTGGTACTTTGTTGGTGTATTCCTTTGCAAGGGAGTCCGCTTTTTCGTTGCCAGGTATCCCCTGGTGTCCTGGAACCCAGCTCAGTACTATCTTTTCCCTCTCTTTTTGGTTTATTAGTGTTTTATATATCTTTAAAATCCATGCGTTGTTGTTATTTTTTCCCGTGTCGTCCAGTTTTTCTATTTTACTTTCTAGCCCTGTGAGCGCTGATAAAGAATCTGTTAATATTAAAGTATTTTTACAGTTCATGTGTTTGGTTAATTCTATTGCTTTATAAATACCTATGGCTTCTGTAGTATAAATTGTTGCTTCCCTTTGAATACTGTATCCTGTTTCAATGGAGGTTCCTTGTGGTAAATTGATATAAATTCCTACCCCGTTTGCGATTTTATTTTCTTGCTTTGACCCATCTGTGTAGCATATGACGGTATCTTCTTTTTTAAGATTATGTTTTTCCATTAGAAACTGGTTGACCGTGCTGAGAGGAATTGCTCCGGTTTCCAAAATTTTCCCTGTATCTTTATCTATATCTATTTTTTTCAAATTCCTCCTTTTGTTTAGTATCTTCTCTTTCCAGTTGATGCTGCTTTCCAATGAATGGTTGGTGGATAATATTTTATTTTTTAGATGGGCTATTTCATAAAAAGATGTTTCTATTAAGTTGGGTTTAGTTCCTATACCTTTTTCCCATTGTGTTAAATGGTCTGTGTCGTTGTGAATCGAAAAGTATTTTAGCTGGTTATCCAATGTTTTGCTGTTTGTTTCGGTTTTTTCCATTTCTCTAAGCCAGTATCTGATTGCGGCCTGTTTAGCTCTTAAATGATGTCCTATGAAACCTGTATCTGTATACATTACAGCTATTGGGGTAGACATTCTGTATCCTACTGCTGCTCTTATTGCTGCTGATTCTATTTTCCTGATTTTCTTATTTTGTTCTAGGTTTCCCTCTTTGGTGTATATTATGAAGGCTCCATAGTCCACCACCGAGGAGATAAGAGCTCGGGTGATCTTGATTCCCCAATTTTGATTTATGCCTTTCTGTCCTCTGCATAGATATTGGATGATTCCTAAACGTTTTTTTGCCTTATATATGATATCGTCAAAATGTGTTCTGAAACGGAGATTATAGTCAAGTGTGATCCCTAAAAATTTTGCCTCCGGGCTGGACTTTATTATTGTGTTTTTATTATTTATTGTAACGTTAATCGAAAATTCTTCTAATTTGGGGTTTTTTTGAAATCTTACTACCTTAGTTTTTTCTGGTGCTATTGTTAGGTCCCTGATTTCCAAGTGTTCTACTAATCTCTTCAATGCTATTTCCGATGAGCGTAATGACATCTCTTCCTTTTTATATTTATTTACTATAACTATGTCGTCTGCATAAAGTAGTGTGAAAGTGCGTTCATCGTCTATCTTCTTCTGTAAGCCATTTATGTAAACATTAAATAGGGTTGGGCTAAGTATAGCTCCTTGAGGAACTCCTTTTTTCCAATCTATCTCTTTTACTCCTTGGGTGCAATGGTTGAAAATTACCTTCCTGTTGTTGAGCCAAGCCCTAATCCAATTGTACATCGTTGACGGGCAGTTTACCATTTTTAAAATATGTAATAGTTTAACCAAATTTACGTTATCGTATGCTCCTTTAATATCTACAAAGATTCCTACTGTATTTGCTTTTTCTCTATTATTGTGTTTTATCTCATTTGTTATTCGAATTAGGTTATCCATTGTTGACTTATTTTTCCTGAAACCTGCTTGATTATTTTCTAACTTCTGATTTTCTTCTAACCAAAGCTGTAGTCTATTGTTTATGATCCTTTCTAGAGTTTTACCTACGCATGATGTGAGAGTGATTGGACGGAGGGCCTTTTTTCCCGGTTTCTGTAGCATTATTATTTCACCTTTTTTCCAGTCTGGAGGGATTTCCCCTGTGTTCCAGCTCTCTTCATATATTTTGTGTAGATGATCCTTCATATATAATGGCAATTCTGCCATTATTTTGTAATCTATGCCGTCCACTCCTGGTGCTGACTTTTTATTCTTGTTTTTCTCTATTGTTTGAAGCATTTCTATTTTGTCTATTGTTATATTCCAAATTCTGGTGTGGTTATTGTCTTCTTCCTGTGGTATTGGTGCTGTATGAGTTGAAATGGATGTTATGGTTACATTATTATCAATAATTTTGTTTATTTCTATGTCCTCCAGCTCTTTTCTTACCTTTGTTTCTAGATTATCCGTATTTTCTGTATATCGTTTTTTAATTCCTCTTATTTTATTCCATATTTTGGTTAAGTTTGTGTTGTTATTCATTTCCTGTATCAGGTTTTCCCAGGCAGTTTTCTTCTTTTCCGTCTTTAGGATCTTTCATCTGGTCTTCCATCCGACCATGTTTTCATAATCCTCGATTTTACCATGTTTCCAAAGATCTTTTTGGTATTTTTTCCATATTGACCATGTAGAGGTGCATTCTTCATCCCACCACCTGGGTTGGGTTTTACGTTGTGTATTGGTTCTATTGTTTGTTGGGCGTGAGTTGGTATTCCGTGTCGTCTTGTTTTGTCTGTGCTGTTGAATGTGTTGGGAATCTGTATTTCTTACCTCAAAATATTCAATTATTGGTTATTTCCAATTGTTGTACCTTTCTATCAAATTGTGTCCTTGTTGAATGCTGTTATTTATTTCTTCTTCTTTATTTGCCAAATGGAGCCTGAATTCTTTCCAATCTATTTTATTTGGTTTATAGAGCCTACTTGTTCTGTTTACTTTATTTCCTATTGTTTGAAATATATTACTATTAGGGTTTAAGTTTATATAAAAATCTATGATTTGGTGATCTGAACCCAAATCCATACCTGTTTCCTCCCATTCAATGGAGTCTAAGAAATCATTGTGGCATGCTATTAGGTCAATATTTGACGGCTGAGAGCCTTTACCTATTCTCGATATTGTGTCTATATTAACAATCATAAATTCTATTTCCTCTAAAGCTATCTCTAAACTAACCCCCTCTGCAGAGGTTTTGTAACAATTCCAAAGTGGATTATGTGCATTAAAGTCGCCTGCAATAATTGTATTTTTATTTAAATTTAGTGTGTTGAAAAGTTCAAGCCACTCCCTGGTGCAGAATCTTCCGTTTGTTCTATAAATTAATCCTATTTGAAATATTTTAATATCTATAAATTAATCCTATTTGTTTTTGGTTGGAATCGAGAATCTCCACCACGAGTGTCTCGAACTTTTTATCTATTTTATGTGATTTAGTTTTCTTTAGATTTATGTCCTCTTTATAATAAATACCTAGCCCGCATCCTTGTTGGTAGATTTTGTTACCTGCTCTTCCTATATTATAATCGTTTCCGTTATTAATTAACTGGTAACCTTGTATTTGATAGTTAGTATAATCTATTATCCACGTTTCCGTTATAAGCATAATGTCATAATTGCTGATCTTTGTTTTTAGTTCGTCTATTTTGTTTCCTATACTCCTTGCATTCCATAATCCTATTTTCAGTTTTACATTATTGTGCATTTTGATAGATTATCGTATATACTATTATTGCTGTTTTGTGCTGTGCGCCTGTGGAAAAGTTTATCATGAGTATATAAGGAGTAGCTAAGTTTATAAATATATTTACTTTTGGGTTTGTTGACTGTATTTTTTAGAATATGGTTAATAATATATATTTTTTTATTTTTTTTTTTTTTTAAAAAGTTACTTATTAATTATTGTACTTTATCGCTGTATATAATTAATTTTAAAAAGAAATGTCTTATATTATATATTATTATTTTATTTTTTTTGATATTTAAGAGTTTATATATTCCTAATTTTCTTAATATTATAAATAGCTTTTGTTTAGTTGTACCATTAATGATCTATTTATATATCATTATGTATGATATCTACTTTCGTATATAATAAAAAAGAAAAAGGAACCATTTTTAATTACTAGGATGTTTCTTTTCTGAGTTTTTTCTTCCTGTACTTTTCTTTTTTTTTAAATTTATTATTTTTCTTTATTTTCTTTTTCTTTTTTCTTTATATTTAGTATGTTAAACATTTTCTATTCCTATAACATGACATAGTATAAAATACAATAAAAAATATAAAATAAAATATGAAAAACAGAAATAAATGTGTATTCATTGTATATATCTTAAAGAGATACTAAAAATTCTCTTACTTGTTCTCTGGTTGAGAGTTTATAAAATCTAAATCGTCGTCAGTCTCTGTTTGAGGCGATTTAAAAGACTCCGAGTAGTTGTCTTCTTCCTTGTCCTGAGTATCTGGAATGACTTTTTGAAATGAAAAGTCCATTTCTTCTAACATTGGCTCTACTGGAACCTTGTGTTGGTGGGCTGTTTCCATCTTTTCTTCATTCTTCTTTGGGCTGTTCGTTTCTTCAATGTGAGGAGTTCCTTCCCATTCCTCATTGGACATGTATCCTGTTTGTATATTAGTCGACGGAGCATTTTCTACTTCCGTCTGAGTCGGTCTAGGTGAAGTTTTTGGTAAAGTTGAGTAATTGTGTTTGATCTTACTTCTAAACTCTGGAATATGCAGGTTGTCTTTTCTTGTTGGTGTGGTTCTATACTTGGATGTGGTGGGTTTATTTTGTTGGTAGTATTCTTTGTTCTTAATAACTATTGGAGGTTCTTTCCTAATACTTTTTGTTTTTTGGTGTCGCTCATCTTTATAGGTTATAGGTATCTTTTCAGTTTCCCTTTCCTGTTGTAAATTATGTCTTTCTTTGTGGTAATTTTTGAGATAATACCTTTGTTTATCTTCATATATCTCGTCGAGTTCTTTTTCAGTTGGTTCTCCTTTACTTCCCTGGACATATTTGTATTCCCTTGGAGCTCTTGGTGGCGAGTCTTTCAACTTATTTTTTATAATATTAACGAGGTTTTGTTCTTTGATCCAATTGATTAATTCTTCTATGTCATTATCGTCTTGGATGCCAAAGTTGGTCTTGTTGTGTTTGTGATTCCTTTGCTTAGGAAGATACCTTTCGTTTTCCTCTTTCGTGTCATATTTATAGTATTTGCTTGTGTTTTTCGTTGGATAATGCATTGGAGATAGTATTTGGGTATCTTCCTCTTCTAGTGGGTAAAATCGGTTATTATTATTGTTGCTGACCTTTAAAGTCTCGGGTAGGGGGCGTCCTTTGCCCTCGTAGCCCCTCGGTTGCCTTCTATTCGGTGTAAACCAGTCATTCGCTCTTATCGGGCACGGTCTATCCTCCCATTTTTCTATTTCCATGGAATATCTGGTTTTATTTCTTCTTTGTCCTAGTACCGGGAAGTCTTCTTCCTTGTATCTAAAGTTATTGTTGCCTCTGAAATTCAATTCCGTCATTGCAACACTTTTGGCCTCGTGGAATGACATATTTTTGTAAGCAATCAGTTTGTTTATCGCTTTTTCCAACACTGCGTATGGGCATTGCCTATTTAATGCCGAATGGTCATCTTCACAGTTCGAGCACTTAGGAGGATTAGAACACTCTCCGTGTGCTGTCCTCCCGCAGTTAAAACATTTGCTTGATGCTTCTCGACAGAAGCGCTTTGTGTGACCGAATCGTAGACATTGATAACATTGCCTGATATTTCTGACGAATCAATGGGGTAATTCAGGGGTCACATTCAATGAGACGTGCCCTTCCATAATCACTAATTTAGTAGGAAGGCTGGTTCCCCTAAACTTCACTATCACCATATGCGTGTCCACCCACTCGTATCCGTTGTCGACCTTCTTCCTTTTTCTAAGTCTTTCAAACGATTCGATGTTTTGTCCCGAAATAGTTTCCTCCTTTAGTTCTTCTAATGAATATTCCCATTCCTTAATGATCCCTATCCTAAATTCGGATCTTCTTGGTATACGGATTTTATATTCCCCATTGTTCTTTTTAACATATTTGTTAAATATGTCCCTTCCTTCTTCTGGATATTTTATTTTGATTTCTGCGATATGTTTGTTAAGCACTTTGATGGCTTCTATTTTTTTAATATCCTCCCTTAAAAATCTGAAAATTTTTAGGTAATTGAGTTTCTTATTTGATTTAAAATTTACTTTACCTTCTTTTCTGTCGTATTTTCTGACTACTTCTATTTCGAAAAACAGAATATTGTCCGTATCTCCTTTAATTGGGGATTTCTTTTTAATCTGTGACATATTTTTTTTGTCTAAAGATGAATCCGAGTCCGTATCTTTTCCTGCACGTGCCACGCCACGTGTTGCATATCGTTCACCCACGTTTCTTACCTTTGTTTTTTCTTCCCTGGAGTTTATCGATTCAATTATCGATCGTACGTTTGAATCTTTTTCTATGTTATTTTCCGCTTCACTTTGGTATGCGTTAATTTCTATGTTGATCCTTTCGTTTCCTATTATTTTCAATTTCTTCCTCACGCTTCTACTTTCGTCACTGTATTCATTCTCGACTGCCTGTTCCAAACTTTTCCTTCTTGACTTCGCTTTCTCCTTCGTTGGTGGCGCTGATTGAAGCTCCTCCGGCGCACTGATTGGTTCGTCCCCCTCTTCTCTGTTTCTTCTCACTGGTCGGATTGAGTCTTCTTCCTTCCTATTGGTTCTCATCTTATAGATTTCCTCCGCTGATCTCTGGATCAGTTTGATTTTCGATTCGCGTAGTGCCGACGCGTTTCCGGCTTTGGGGAGGGAGATTCCTCTCTCCCCCCCTTTTCCTTCTTCATCCTCTTCGTAGCTTTCTCTCATATAGAGAGAGGTTATCTTTGTTTCACCGATCACATCCCACGCGGGTGAGTCCCCCCTTTAATAAATATTATCTTGGATTGTTCCCCCCACCTCACTCAATGTTTTAGTTATAGTTTCTAATAGTTAGTTTATGTATTTACACCACACCTTTAATTTCTAACTCGAGCCACCGATTTTCCGTTATCACCCGTCCACGCGGCAAACCGGAAGTCTCGGAAGTCTTCGATACTTCGTGATTGGAATACCTCGAACTCTCGACGTAAAGTGAGGTTTCTTTTACTAAGGGACTAAGGGACTAGGAAGCAGGTATAAAACTGGAAATAGAAGGATATCTCTTTGGAAGGGGTACTGGTTATACCGTTGGCAGCTCCAGCGGCCAGAGCCGAGGGGTTCCCGCGCGTAGACAATACAATGACGCGACCGTTTGGCGCGCTCATAGCTCTACTCCGTAATGTAATAAACCAAAATATTGACAATATTGTTGAAACTTTCAAGTAAAATTTCTTATTATACAACCAAAAGATGATATTTTTATGTTATAACAGTAACTCTTATCATTAAAACATAAAATTTGAGTTGCATGTAAAATTAAAGGGAAATTACTAAAATTTTCAAACTTCAAACCGATTGCGACACCCTTTCCTGTTGTCCAATTGAGTTCTTCTTTTGCAGAACTTATTTTTTTTGGATCTGGAACAGATCTAGGGGGTCGCATAAAAAAAATCAGATGGTCGAAAAATAAGGTCCACCCTATTGCACACTCCTAACAATCCTGCCGGAATCGCTTCATTGAATTTTATACTTTTTTTGCAATTTTTGCAAATTACTGTGTTGCGGATTGCAGTGAAGACGGAGAAAAATTCGATGATACGATAGCCGTGAGTATTTTCAATGATAATGTAATCGTCCTCGTCACGCGCCAATTTTTTCGCAGTAGTACTTGTAGACTCCGTTGACTGCTCCAGCGTGTGTCGATTCCCATGGAAACTTCTCTTTCTACTCGAAGATCTGCGCACTGGGGTTTCCTTCGTGCCTTTCTGATTGTCGTAAGGACTCTTTGCACTCATTTTCACTTGTTGTAGCTACCATGTGCTCCAAACCTCTGCTCAAAGTGAACTGAATCGGACGTTTCGTGTGCGCCGGTTTTCGTATGATTTTTCTACCTGCGTGTCTTTGTAACGGTTTTGAATGAATCCAATTCAGTCTATAGCTTATACAAATATGTATTTAGGGACTTTCCCAGGTAGGTACCTGACCCGTTTCACAGTGTGGATTTGGTTTATGATGCCTGCGAAGCACAACAATTAGCGCAACTATTCGGCGCGCCGCACAGTGGTCGGAAACCGGAATCTAGCGGTTCACGCTTTAAAATAAACATAATAATCCACGATTTTTATAGTAATTGATTTTATTATTTTATAATATCGACAATATTATACATAAACAATAAAAGTATCATTTTTTTTATCATTGATGGGATTCTTTAAAACGATATCAGCTATTTACAGAGGCGAGTGGCATATTATAAACTTTCATTAATTTATTAAGTGGCATAATTAAACATATTTCAATGAACGTATATAAAATATATTAGGTGAATTATAAAAATCAAAAATAACTTTTATAAACTATTATAAATAGAAATAACTTTTATAAACTATCATAAACAAAAATAACCTTTAAAAACTAATTATAAGCAACATTTATAATCTATTAACAAATTTTAATTTAGTTTATATCATCGTAATCATCATCATTATTATGTTCTTCTTCTTCGAGATCTTCTTTTGCACGTAATTCTTTAATTTCATTATTAAAATACGTCTGTTTTTCATAAATTTTCCTATTTTTTATGGAGATTGAAGTTTTATGAGTTTGTTGTCTCGAAAATTTTCTTGTATGATATTCTCTGATATTCCTAAAATCTTTATTTCTTGCCTCTATTGCTTCTTCAGAATACATTCCGATTGGTAATGGAGCTGCTTCTATTATATCCGAGCCGTGGACTAACAATTTGTGTAATGTTGATGGCATATTATACCATTTGTATTCTTTGACATATAAGTTGAATGTTTTCATTGCGTATACATTAAATAAATTCGAATTAATTTTTCTGTTACTTGATACAGCTGATAAAATTATACCGATTCTTTTAATAAGGTCCTGTTTAACACCTGTAATAGTTGATGTTATGACATAATTTTGAAAAAATCTTCTTGCCACATTGCCCGTATTTGTGGTGCCATAACCAGGCTTTGGAACATCTATCAGTAAATTCAATTCTTGTTTTAATCTCTGTTGTATCATCTTCTTCTTTTCTTCGTACTTAGTTTTCTCTTCTGTACTTCGTACTTGCCACTTCTTGAATTCAAGGCGGTACGAAATGTGCAGAATACACTCCACACTTTTAATCCAAGCATGAAGGACTGATATGACATATTTATAAACATCAGTATTGATGGGCTGTGCGTTTAATATGTTCAAATCGTTCATCATTTTTGGTGTTGCTTTGCATATTGAGCATGATTGAGTCGAAGACTGCGTAACGGCTCCTAAAGTTTTTCCATCAATCATTGTTAATTGAAAACAATAATTTATTGCTATTTCTTGATCGTTTAGTGTAATAGTTAATGGAGTTAGATTTTTAATCTGCTCTTCTACCTTTTTGTTTTTTTTTTTTTTTTTTACTATTAACTCGTTTGTTTCATGTTCAAAAATTATTTTGATTGGCCTACAAAATCTGGTAGAGCCGGGACTTGGATTTTTCCATACAATTTTGTCATCTGTGTCGGATTTTAAAATTAATTGTACCATTCATATAGCAAATAAGAATTCATCAGTATCATTAGAATTTGAAAATGCTTGTTTGTATTCAGAATGGCCGGAGCTCCCATCACAGCTCCATTTAAATATAAAAGTTAATGAATTTGGAACATTTTCATTGTTTAATGAATCTTTCAAAAATTGAAATAATCTATTAGTTGTATGGTTGGCAAGGTTCTGAATATCAATTTCTGCAGAAATATCGGAAACTGTAATAGTATCTGATGGATAGCAATTTTTTTTTTATTCAAGGGTGCAGTCATAAGAAGGATAGATATCTCCGTTTCTAGTTTTAGCACCCCTTCGCATTGTGACGTGGGACACAGATTCCTGCGTCACAGCTTAAATAATTTTCAAATATTATTATTATATATATTGCCTTGCCTATAGCTTCGCGGTAGTTTTCCGGAATTCTAGCATCTATTTCTTTATTACAGGTGGATGGAGAATTTACAAAATTTGCTGGTAAATAAGAGCGTCTATCAGGAGTGTTTACCGGTGAAGGAGTTCGTGATCTACTCTGGCAATTATTTTCGCTAGTGTTCTGAGTAATATCGCGTGATCGAGAATAATTTCGTGAATCAAAATTCTCCTGACGATACGGAACATTTGGGTATTGATACGGTGGCATATACGGCGGAAAATTTTGGTGAGGGTATGCTATTGGTGGATAATACGGATATGGATAATATGGATAATGTGGAAATGGCGGATATGCTGGATGTTGGTGTGATGGATTTCCTGGATTAGAATTTTTCAAAATTCCTGTCGGTACTACGGGAACATCTGATTTGTACGGTGTCGGACTAGGAGTACGTGATCTATCGATTAAGGCAAAATTCCGAAAATTATCTGATTTCTCATAAAAACTTGAATTTCGATTACTGGAATAACGTTGCGGAGATTCTGATCTTTGACTATGGAAACTTGAGTTAAACGATGGCGGTTCAGAAAATGAAATTCTCCGTTGTTCTCCCGTCGGTAAAATTCCCGAGTTCATTCGCGTTTCAACGCGAACGGCTGTTTTTAAAGCTTCTTCTAAATCTCTTGGATCTCGTGCATCGACTGCTTTCGCGATTTCATCAGGCAATCCGCGAAGAAAAGCTTCTAATGCGCACTCTTTTACGGGATTTAACATTTGATTTGCGTTTATATCATATTTATCCTCTAATGCTTCACGCGCCCCATTAATTAAAATATTCAACCTGTCGTAGAAATCATTTACTGATTCATTCCTTTTCATACGAATGTTCTCGATTTCGTGATGATAATACGGATATGATTTTCGCGGCGCAAATCGCGATTTTAGATGTTTTATCAAATCATTTAATGTGTTAAATGTTTTACCGTAAGTACTATCTCGCGCTGAACCTTGTAACTTGCCTAATACTGCTTTTATGTATGCGCTTTCAGAAGAAGGTGGAATATACACTGAACCGTTTTGAACATCTTGTAGAAAACTCTTTAGTGGAATATTTTTGCCATCAAAATATGGAACATTCATTGTGCCATTTTGTAACGCGAAACATTCTGCCATGGAAGCCATCATCGAATTTGTAATTTGCAAATCGGAGTTAGAAATATTTCCGCTTGCGTTATCATTGTCAGTTGCCATCTTGTATAATATTTTATGTTATTTGTGAATATAAGAACAATATAATATATGCGATAAATATAGACGAAATTTGTGTAGTGACGAATCAACGGTTATCAAAAAAAAATATTTCAGAGTTCAATAAACGTATTTTACAATTAAATTAAATAAAGAAATCTCATATTCTGTTTAATATGGGAAAATTCGGTTAACGAAACATCAGTGGCCCAATCAAACAATTAAATCAATCAATTATTTCTATACTAGAAATTGATTGATAATATATCACATTTATAACACAGACATAAAAATATTTAACATAATAGAAATAATAAATATAAGAACATAACATATATTAAACCAAATATTCAAAAAGGAAAGAGCGTACTTAATTAACTTCTTTTTTTTTTTTTTTAAATTTCTTTTAATTAAGTTTACCTTATTATATTTTTGAAAAGCAATTATAAAATTTAATTTCAATAAAAGCGAGAAATTCACAATGAGCTTTAGCAACAAATATCCCACTTCTGACACCAATTCAGCTGTGACGTGGGACACAGATTCCTGCGTCACAGCTTAAATAATTTTCAAATATTATTATTATATATATTTTACTTGCCTATCGGCAAGGTCAGGTCTTTGTCACAGCAGTCCCGTACGGGCCCTGGCTCGTATGTGAATTTCTATGTCCTTTATTTATTTGAAGATTTGGGATTTCAATAGGATGTGAGCGGTTAATTCAACTATAAAAATGTTCTATTCTTAACATGCCACTGTAATATTTATTCAATTAATATTTTTGTGATATTGATAATAATAATACAATGATTTATGTGATTTGAACCAAATGTACGTTTGGTCGACAAAATTTAATATACACACTTTCCTTCCTTATAATCTCATACAGAAAATATACATATGAAATCGTCAAAAATTCAGTTATATATTTAATAAAGAAAAACAATGAAAAAGAAAAAAATACATATATATTTGTTCCTGGAATATCAGATAGGCTTACCCCGGAAATGAAATATATCATTTATTGATATTCCAGAAACCAGAAATTGTGGTTTCATATAATAAAGAACACAATAAAATTGTCGGAATAATATTTTAGAAAATATGAATGGAAATACCACCCGAGAACATCAATGAGGGATTCCCCGGAAATGAAATATCATTTATTGATATTCCGAGTGGTCACAATAAAATACATTTATAAATATTTATACAAAGAATATTGATTGGAAGGAAAAATCAACTCACCACTAAATCTCTTTACAATATAAATCGAGTAACGCTGATCTCGACTTTGTGCGTTCTTCGAATCGCCCTGTTGTTGAAGGAAAACACACACACGTGAAAGAATTAATATATTCGTAATCAAAAGCGAAATTACTATTTACGAAAAGGAAAAAGAAAATCTAAATCTAAAATACTTTAAATAAATTAAAACAAAATTATTTTATCGAGGAATAAGAGTCCTTGCCTATCACTCACTTTTCACAAAATGAATTTAATACTGCAACTCTGCTCTGAATTATTCGCCCGGACTAATATCACGCTTTCGCGACTGTACGATGAGAAGTGAGAAGGCTCGTGCCTTGCTCGACCACGTAAACTCGATGGAACGTTCTAGAAGCTTTGGAGACAAAGGATCTTAGAACCACGTGATCGTCGCCAGTTTATAGAAAAAGTCTTCGAGATTTCGCGACTCGGTACACGCAAGAATTTGGTGTTTACGAGTTGTACCGCGTCTCGTTCCTCGCGCCCACCAAACCGCTCGATTCGTCCTAGCGACAACGTGCGCGGACGAATCACGCTGCTATTCGAGTTACGGCTTCGGTATTCGGAGCGTACATGGAGAAGAAATAGCAAAATAAAGGTTTAACCTAAATGCGCGATATTTACATGTCCTTCTTCCAATGTTATTTGTAACCGTGATATTTGAACGCGATGGTAATATTCGGTGTGCTCATCTTCCCAACAATTATACATGTATACGCCACTGTTACATTTCATGATTTAACGCCTTTTATTCGTAACAAGCAACGCATTTAACGTATTTACAATACTAAACCTATTAAAATATTAACAATTGAACATATTTACAAACTTTATACAGGGTGCGGCACTGCCAGCAGAGTGAAAATGGCGTGACGACGTTGATTTCAAGGAAGGAATGTGTAACTTTATTCAAAAATGAATTTAATGAACTACCGTCAAAGGCTAGGTTTGTGTTCGATTAGAACGAATTCGGGATGGTAAACCATCTCGAACACATTCCTGCCGACGAAATCAAGAAAAATAAAAATGAAAATATCGGCACGTAACACATTAAGATATACGTATTTTTGGAAAAATCACCATCAATAAATAATGATAAAGCTTCATCTGAGCTATATGCAATAAGTGCAGCAGTATATTTTGTAGCTGTAGAAGCTACTTCCGTATTAGTTGGTCTAATTATTTTTGCAGCACGTTTTTGCCCGCTTTTATACAAAGAAGTGGAAGCTGCATAACATAATTGATCAGTAGAAAAATTTTGTACTAACGTTGCAGTCTTTCTTCTTTTAGTACTTTTAGAAAGATTCATAAAATCTCTAGCAGATGATATTTCTTCGGCGTTAGAAGATGATTGGCTTTCTTTTGCAGTGTTTTCTAATATTAAATTTGGATATGGAAAATCTCTTTCCAACCAGGACTTGTTCCGTTTACGAAATACAGTAAATGTGTAATGAGACTGGATCCATTTTCGTTTTAATTTGAAGCCAAATGCTTTCAAATTTTTTGTTAGTATCTCCGAATTCTCAACAGATAGTTCAACTTGTTCTGTTATTTTTTCTAAAAGAAATGAATAATCAGCCTTATCTCTAGAATTACTATATAGCAGAAAGAATAAATCTTGATTTTTACGAAAAACCTCCATTTTGATATCTAAGTAAGAAAAAGACAATCGTTAAGCGCAAAATTACTAATGCAATAGGTACTTGAGCATTGTCGCACTTAGCAAATATGAAATGACGAATAACCTAAGTATGAACACTAAATGAAACTTAATCAAATACAGAAACGTTCCCGACGATAATCGATTTTATGCTGCTCCAAAACGTGTTGTACGATTTCAAGGAATTAGAAATTCGCGTAACGCGACAATGAACCGATTTTTCCCTCCTACCATCGCCTTCGTGCCACGCAACGATAAACAAACAGAGCGCGAACGAGGAACCGCGACCAATGCGATGGCATTGGTGGGACGAAGTGGGAAGTGCTTCTTGCATGGTTATATAAAAGAAAGTCCACCATAAATATTCTACTTTGCAAAAGTGTGGAACTACTAGGAACTCAAAAGATATCCTTTGTTGATTATGGAAAACCTTGATGATAGTCTAGTCCATTCAGTATTATTTATTGTTTTTTAATCCTTAAACAATGATTGTCAACTCTGGGTGGATTTTCGATATAAACAAATACTTTATATTTTTAAAAAAAGGGACACATTACATCGAATAGGTTTTCTAGAACGTCGAGAAGAAAGCACATTTTTTGGCAGAAAAATGACATTTATAAAATGTAAGACTTTGAATTCTTGTCTTTATCACAATTTTCAACCAATTTTATTAATCCCTTCGTTTTCAAAACCGATGAACATTTAAAAACCAATATATATTCGTTAAACATCGATATGAGGATAGTGATTTTTTAGCAAATGAACTGCTAGATTCCGATTTCCGACCACTGTGCGCCGCCCCGTCGCCGAGCGTCGAGGGTCGGCTCCGCCTAATAACGCTCCCATTTCGAAAATATTTACAACACGACTATAAAACTTTAGGAAATTGTTTTTTAAATAGTATACTATCGAATTATGCAAAAAAAAAATCGATTTTTTGAAAGTGAGAAACTAGTCTAGCCCCTTAAGGTTTGCTAAAATAATCAGGCGTCTCGCGTTTTATTCTTCTCGTTGCAGATTCATATCGCTCAGAATAATTAACAGCGATATAGAGTCTGGCATGAATCCCTTAAGGAGACTCGAAATGAGAGGACCTATAGCCGAGAGACACAACGAAACTTCTCGTTACTTTGCCACCATTCGATTATTTTTTGTTATAATCGGCTCGAGAAGCGACGTTTTAACCTCTGGATGCAGTTTTGGCGGTTCCATAGTCAAACAATTTTCAGGAACCCGATATTTCTTGAATATCTCTTCCCGTTCTTTTTGGGGGAATCCTCCTTTGAGAACACCTTTCCATCTCACGAAAAGATCGTTGTGTATAGTCGGAGCGAATATTTTTTCCCTATCCAGGCATTTACCTATTGCTTGCATCAATTTTTCATCGAGAACTGGATCCTTGTGAGCTTCTGATGTTTTTACTCCTTTGCTGGAGTCTTCGTGTTTTAGAGTTAGCGTGTTCTGAGGGTTCTGAATAAATGGCACTCATGGTTAACGTTCACAAAGTTTTAATAGTCAAATATCAAGAGAACACAAAGAAAACAAACTACTGCGTGATCATTCACTACCACGCTGTACAAGCAAACAAACAGTATTTACACAATATTTACAGCGTTTAACAAAAAGAGGAAACTAAATGCACAAGGCGCGTGGACACTAGTGTCTAAAAATTGAGTGGACTGCGTATTTAGATGAGCGGCCAAAAGAGTTCAGGATAACGTTGTCAAGACACGTGTTGCGCGTATGAAGCGTAAACTGATAATGGCGTCTCCCATGCGGGATGCCGGCTACCGCGTGGTGAGAGCGCTGCGTAGACAAAGAGAGCCCGGGAGGTGCTGCCGCAATCGGTAACGGCACACCTCAGAGTTACGATCGCGGTCGGCGCGAAATGCGAACCCTAATTCGCCAACAAATATTAATTCTAAAAAACAAAATTAAATAAAAAAATAGATAATATATTATAAAGTAATATAATATAAGACTATTATATTTACTTTTTAATTACAAGAGTGGTATTTGTCGTAAAAGCATGGGAAGCATAGTGTACAAAAGCATTTTACGCATTGAATAAATACAATATTATTGCATGAACATTTATTGTTTTGTATCTCTGTTGGAAAACAGACTTGATTGACGTTTTGAAATAGTAGTCTTTCTGTAGACAATCCAGCTGCAAGCCATGCATACTGCACAGCATAGGTTTAAAAATTGGTGCACAGAGTAGTCCATGTATGAGCGAATGTAATTTGAGAGAATCTTCCCTGCTTGCAATTTCTCGCCCATGCTCTATTAAATAATTACAATTTTGTATTTTTTTCAACAAATTTTTAATTTGTCTGTAAAAGTATACATCACACGGTTGGACCAATACTGTATATTTGGGCGGAATAATTTTAATGGTCCAGGTGATATCTCCTCCGTCTGTTACAAACAACTCGTCGTACATCTATGAATTGGTTTGGCTTCCCCATGAATCAATTAATAATAGAAATTTTTCATGGCTGATATAGGGTTAAAGTACTCCTTTCAAAAAAGTTTGATATATTTGTTGCGTTAATTTCCCAGATTTTGTACATGTTATTATGACATTTTTATAATCTTCTGTTAGTTTATTTATTTTTGTTTGTATATGTGGTCCGAATTTTCCTGTTGGTTCGATATCCCGTACTGGTAAAAGTCTATATTGATCGGTAATGTTTTTAATATTTCTAAGTTGTTCATTATTCGCGGAGTTGCTTTGCAAATGGAACATAACTGAGTCGATGACTCGGTAACCGCACCAAACGCTTTTCTATCTATCATTGTTAATTTAAAATGATATGTCTGTCGTGGAATTTAACAGTAAATGTAGTCAGATTCGAAATCTGGTCCTCTATTGTTTTAGTTTCCTGAATAATGAGATCAGTTGTTTCATGTTCAAAGAGAAGTTTGATAGGCCGGCAAAATCTCGTCGAGGAAGGACTCGGATTCATCAATAAAACGGTTCCATTTGATTTTAAGACCTAGGGGAACCATACATATGGCAAACAAAAGTTCATCCATATTGTTCCCGTCTGAAAATGTCTGATTGTATGTTGAATGACCGGAACTCCCATCACAGCCACATTTGAATAAGAAATTTGAGCAATCCGGCACGTTTTCAATATCTAAATAATTTTCTAAAAATTTAAATAATCTTTCTGCTGTGTGGTTTGCAAGATCCTGTACATTAACGCAGAAATGTCGGTCACTTTAATGGAGGTTGGATAGCATTCTTTCTTTGCCTCTCGAATGTGATTATATGCAGGATATATATCGGCATTTCGTTTTTTTGCAATTATTCTCATCCAATTATGAGTTTCTTTGGTGTAATCACCATCAATAAATAAAGACATAGCTTCCTCCAAAGTGTATTTTATTGGTTCCTCTATACGTTCCTCGCTGGCATTTGCATAGTCATCTGCTGTTTTTATTATTTTCGCAGTATTGCGTTTGCCACTTACATATAGATGAGAACAAGTTGCTTACGTTAACTCTTCAGAAGAAAAGTCTTGAATTAATTGCTGGACTCTTCTTCTTTTGGAATTTGTAGATAGTATCTTAAAATCTGTATTAACAGATCTTACTGAAATAATATTGCATGACCTTGAAAATACAATGCTTCTTAAGACCGTAGGTGGGTATCTAAAATCTTTCTCTAATCATTCCTCATTCTTTTTCAGAAATCTTGCCTCCGAATAATTTGTTTCTCTCCATCTCTTTTTTGCTGTGGTACAAAATGCTTTTAATTTGATCTGTAATTCCTTGGAATACAAAACTGCATCGCTCAGCGGTGGTTTATCATGTCTGAAACTATCCAATGTTCCTGCAGCTTTTGCTCTACGCCATGTGTACCAGCTCTCGGGGCCTTCAGGGCAGCCTTTATGATGTGGATCACTATCGGTCGATCGTTCATGGTCAAATGTGGTCCATATAGTTTTCTTCATCTCTGATATTGAATCTGCATTTCTGCGTATTTCCAAGCCGTTATATGTAGCAAGTTTATTGATGACTTTATCTGTAAATTTTCCAGATCCTTTGCCACCGATCCCCTTGTTCTTTTCCTTCGCATTTCGTAATCTCGTACCCATACGTTTTTGTACGTGACCCACGCATTCTTGTTTTTGAACAATAAAATCTTGGCCATACACCATATCATCCACAAGAGCTTTGTGGGTCTTACTATCTCCATCTCCTACATATCATCGATATTTTACTTGGAATTTTTCCATTGACCATTTCCATTGAACATTTCGTTCACCGCATCTACTTCCATTTTACCAGCAGAACCGTTATGATTTATTGTGCACACATCATCGTGATCACTCTTCCATGTTTCATATTCTACTGTGTCAGACTTATTTTTCCATACATTGCACGATTAGCAAAAACTTGATTTCACTACTGTATCAATGACTTTATTGGGATATATTCCAATGAGCGTAGTGATGCCAAATAGAAAAGAGAAGCCTCCTTTTTCCACGTTCCGTCCCCGGATACAGTCAATTCTGACGGTGGATTACCTCGCTTAGCGTTTTCTTCGATTTCTTCCTCTGCTGCTTTTTTCGTCACAATGTCATAGACTGCTTGACTCGCGTTATAGATATTTTCCAGCCATGCGTAATATGTACTTGGACTAAGACCTTGACAAATATCCATAATGCCACAAAACAGATTAATTCCTTTCATACCAATGCCTAAGAGTCGCATGGAAAAAACTATTCGACGGTTTATTTCAAAAGCCTTATTAATTAGAGGACATGAGTTTATATAGTTTACACTACAATTGCACTTCACTGCTATTTTGAAGCCCGATCCACGAGGACTTGCTTCACTAAAAGTTATATCTTTTTTACACGTCTTGCACATAACAAGTGCACTGATAGCTGAGAAGACGGAGAAAAAGTTGAGAATACTATAACCGTGTTCTCTGTTTATACAGAAGTCGTCGTCTCCAGTATCTTTCAATTTTTCACTGGCGTACTGGCATACTCAGTATCAGCTTCGAAACTGTATCGATTTCCTTGAAAATTTTTTTTTGTGTCGGCTTACGTGCATGGGCACCACGCTTGCTTTTTCGATCCATTTTTAAAATTCGCACGTCTACTTGCATCTACGTTGCGCAATGCTCGCACTCACTTGCCGAACCGTTACACGATATATAACCAATGGTAGAGAAAAGAAGACTGCTGTATTACATTAAGTATTGCCTTTTATTATGATGTGTCTCTGGATGAGGTTGTACGAGAACTAACTGGTGTGTCTTTTTTTCCAGCTTAAGAAAGTATAAACTTGGAAAACAATTTTGATGGAGTGCATTTATTACACTCCTCAAAATATTATATTTTCTCTCTGACAAATCTAAATCAAAATATAAAGATAGAGCTTCGGATGGTGTCAAGCATTTTGACTCCCAAAATACATCTAGGTAAGGGCTGATGCAAGACATACAAAGGGGTTGACAAATAAGAGCTCCAAGACTGAGGTCTATCTATTTCTTCTGAATAGTATCTTAGCAACACCTTTCCAAATAAAAGAAACACTTCCACCATCTCGTCTCTTTAACCACTTATCAATTTGTCTAAGACTTTTGGTGTACCCTCGAAATTACCTACAAGTTCGAATAAATCTCCTTTAACAACAATAACTTCGACGCCACTCGTCCAAAGAACTTTGATAAAGTGCCGAATTGATAACCATTCTATAGATGAAATATCTTTCAATACTCGTTCAATATAGTAATCCTTTGTAGCTAATTTACTATATTCACAACCACTTATCAATTTGTCTAAGACATTTGGTGTACCAGTCTGGATTCTTCTAGCTAATTTACTATATACACCAACATGTTTAAGCCGTAAAGTGGCCTCAGCAATGTTTTTAATGTCTATACCATTATCTGTCACAGGGCTATGGCCAAGTGGAGTTATGTACCAACCAGCATTAGTTCCGCCGGTTCTTCCTTTTTTCAGTTGGTGCTCTAGTGGGCTCACCAACAAAAACCTTAATATTGGTTAAATTATCACAAAAAGACGCAGTCGAGTCAAAACCGTCTATGGCGGTAGATAATGAACTGCCAACTCCACAAACTTGATTTGTTCTCGACACTATTATCATCATGTGGGTTTTCAACTCTACCGTCGATTAACAAACCCTTTAGAGTTTCATCCAAAACCGCCATATCCGCTTGTTGAATCCAACTCATCCTTGACTCATCTTTAACCTCTGATGGCGACGTTAAAGAAGCAGTAAAACGAACCTCTTCTGCCGAATGCGCTATAACCAATTTTTCCACTCTTCTTTTTTTGGTTTTTGGGTAGCATTCTTCGAATCGGTTCTGTGGTCTTCCACGACTGCTATCAGGCTGATTTCCTTCAACAACAGTTGTCTGCTAAAGCACGCTAGTTATATGAGCTGAGAGAACGCAGGACGAATTCAGCCATTTCCTATTGTTAATCAAAAACCGATTGCGGTCCCTGTGACATTTCTGCCACTCCTTATTAATGTCTACACATAATAGGTCACAATATTTTTTTAAACCTTTATCAACTTTTTCTGCACACTCATTTAAATAAAAAAAATCTGTAATCAAACGATAAACTTCCATTTGTCTGTCTTTTGGCGCAGAATAACCACTTCTTAAAAATATCTTCATATTTTCTTGTTGGACATGTTTCTAAAAAATAATCACTACAATTTAAGAAGCAGACATGAGCAAAAAAATGAGCTATAATATTGTCAAGAACTGTTCTAGAAATAGTTTCTCACAAACATCTCACGACAGGTTTTACCTTTTTCGGGAAAAGTTAGGTTAAAGTAAAAGAATCATATAGTTTAGGTATTTAATGGATGTATTACTTCGAGGTAATAAAACTGAGTTTATAGTAAGTGAAAAAACCATTTCAGGGTTGAAATAAATAGTATTTAATACCTTTAGTTGAATGATCCATTAGAAATTATTCTTATTTATTTTTTAATTCAATAATTTGACACTAAAAACGTTTCGATATAACAGAACTAACTAAGCGAAGGAATCGAGGTAAACAGACGGTTTTCATAGCAACCAGTTTTCTGTGTTGTGAGCACTCTATTTTGTTTCTTACAAAGAAAAAGTTTACATATTGTGACGTGGGACACAGATTCCTGCGTCACAGCTTAAATAATTTTTAAATATTATTATTATATATATTTTACTTGCCTATCGGCAAGGTCAGGTCTTTGTCACAGCAGTCCCGTACGGGCCCTGGCTCGTATGTGAATTTCTCTTTCGTATTTAATAGGGTGGACGGTTAGGATGCGAGCAGATTCAACGGTAAATTTAAATTAAATATTGAAAGCTATTTTACTATTCAAATATCATTGTTTGATGTGTATTTTAATAACCAATAATTAGACCTTAAATTTTACATATTTATAATAGATCACACTCTTTCATTCTTTCAGTTAACTCATATAAAATTGAACATAAACTGTATAGAAGAATACATTGAAAATATATATATTTATTCGTTTCTGGGATATCAACTAGGGTTACCCCGGAATGAATTATATCATTTATTAATATCCCAGATTTGAACAACAGTGATTTCATATGATAAAGAAATACAATAAAAATTGTCGGAATAATATTATATGAAAGATCAATAGAAATACCACCCGAGAACATCAATTAGGGATTCCTCGGAAATGAAATATCATTTACTGATATTCCGAGTGGTCACAACAAAATAAATTCATAATCATTTATACAAAAATATTGATTGGAAGAAAATCAACTCACCACTAAATATCTTTACAATACAAATCGAGAAAAACGCTGGTCTCGATGTTCTGAGTTGTTCTGGTCGCCCTGTGGTTGAAGGAAAAACACACGCACACGTTTTACGGTTATAATTAACGCTAAATTATATTTACAAAAAAAAAGATTTAATATCAAAGTATTTAAATAAATTAAATTAATAAAAGAAATTGAATAAAACGAGTTGTTTTATGAGGAACTAGAGTCTTTGCCTATCACTCACTTCGTATAATACTACTAAGTTCACGGTAATACAACTATGCTCAATTTAGCTCGCTCGGACTAATATCGCGCTTCGTGCGACTGTACGATGAGAAGTGAGAAGGCTCGTGCCTTGGTCGACCACGTAAACTCGGTGGAACGTTCTAGAAGCTTTGGAGACAAAGGATCTTAGAACCACGTGATCGTCGCCAGTTTATAGAAAAAGTCTTCGAGATTTCGCGACTCGGTACACGCAAGAATTTGGTGTTTACGAGTTGTACCGCGTCTCGTTCCTCGCGCCCACCAAACCGCTCGATTCGTCCTAACGACAACGTGCGCGCGGACGAACCACGCTGCTATTCGAGCTACGGCTTCAGTATTCGGAGCGTACACGAAGAAGAAATAGCAAAATAAAGGTTTAACCTAAATGCGCGATATTTACATGTCCTTCTTCCAATGATATTTGTAACCGTGATATTTGAACGCGATGGTAATATTCGATGTGCTTATCTTTTCAACAATTATACATATATACATATACGCCGCTGTTACATTACATGATTTAACGCCTTTCATTCGTAACAAGCAACGCACTTAACATATTTACAATACTAAACATATTAAAAATATTAAACATATTAAACGTATTTCCACGGTTTTTACAAGGCGCGGCGTTGCCAGCAGGGTGAAAGTGGCGTGACGACGTTGATTTCAAGGAAGGAATGTGCATCTTTGTTCAAAAATGAATTTAATAAACTACCGTCAAAGGCTAGGCTTGTGTTCGATTAGAACGAATTCGGGGTGGTAAACCATCTCAAACACATTCCTGCCGACGAAATCAAGAAAAATAAAAATTGAAAATGTCGGCACGTAACATCATAAAAAAAAAATACTGATTTTTATATTTATTTCCATTAAGTGTGCCATCACCATGCCATCCTGGTGGCCTTTTCCCCTCGTGGCAGCTCCGAGGGGCGATGTTAGCGATGTGTCCTTTTCGAGGGTGGTCAGTCCTCTTGGTGGTGGCCACACCGGGGTCCTGGGGTGGAGGACACCGCGACCGGCGACTTGCCGCGCTCGCCCGAGGACGCGGCGTAGATCGCGAGTACAGCTTATTGCTGGTTAGTTGGCTCGAGGCACATCGGTACCCCCACCCGCACGCATTTTCGTGTATTCGTGGTATTGGCCAGGTCAAAATAAGCATTTTCGGTATTGGCCTAGGCAAACGCTGCCGTGCGACAAAGGCCGCTAACAAGATAGAGCGAGAGAGCAATAGAAATCATTGGCGTAACGTTAACCCTCGGACACCGGACGGTCGCACGAACGACGCGACGCGAAGGAGCTAGGTTACTATTCAATCAGCAGAATCTAAGTCCATACGCGCTACGAAAGAAGACTTAAAATCAAATTTTTACATGCAAATATTATTATCAATTTAATAATGCCTTGTAATCAATTTTTATTTGTTAATATTTTTTTCCAAGAACTACCTCTGTAAAAAAGTATTATTAAAAAATTGTTTAGAAAAAAAGTATTAAATACTAAAGAAAGGTGAAAAAATATTTTTTCGAAGTACTCATAAATAATATTTATCCTGATTCGTCATTTTTATATAAATACATGGTTTGACACTCGAATAAAATTGAGAGGAATGTGACTTCAACATACATACACAGTTCGAGGCGCATAAAATATACTTTTTTTCACCAAACCAATTGATTCCTTCATCGTAACGAAAAAGGCAGAATTTATGGTGGCACTATATTTTTTCAATTTAAAATCCACAAGAATAGGTGTGTAATATTTGGTTGGGGAGTATCTTTTGACAAACTGGTGCATGATTTAATCAGCAATTTGTAAAAAAACGTCTCCCCCAGCCAAATATGTTTTCTAATAATAAAAATAAACGTAAAAAATACATAAATAATAAAAGTAAATAAATAAAAAGATTCCCCTTTTTAAACTAGAACTACAATAAATTCCAGATGTGAATTTAGAAGCAAACATTAAAATTAAACTATGCATACTTATAACATACTTATAATTATATTTTCTTATAATTAAAACATTAACTGCACTTCACTTAATTCATAATTTATATTTATAATTTTACACTGCACTTTTAATGACAATTAATTATACACTGCACTTCACTTAATTCATAATTTATATTCAATCTGATTATACAGAATCTTCACTTACTGCTTCATTATCCTCGGAAAACGTATCTTCAATATTGATATTCAGATTGTCCATCGCAGTTTCCAATAAAAAGTCCTGGTCGTAGTACTGCCTTTCCAATTTTTCGGTGTGGTCGCAAAATTTATTCCAATCATTTACCGTTGTTCCATCTATAGCTTCCTTCGTCAATCTTAATAATTCAGTAAACGTTAACGTTCCAGTGTTTTTTTTCTCTTACTTTCCTCTTCATTTGAGCCCATGCCAACTCAATTGGATTTAGTTCGCACATATGTGGAGGCGATCGCAGTATTATATGTCCTTCTGACTTCATTATTGTGTCGACCTTGTACACTTTTTCCATACTTTTATTTGCTTCTTTTATTTCCTGTAGCTCATATTTTCTCATGGCTTCTGAATATTGAAGATTATTTTCTTCTAGCCAAGCGATCATTTCTGCCTTCCTAGCATGTATTGACGGTGCTTTATTTATTTGCACCGTATGGTAGAGTGCATTGTCCATCACCACTACGCTGTTTCTCGGTATATTTGGTAGTAGTTTCTCGCGTATCCATTTTTCAAAATTTGTTGAATTCATCTGGCCGTGGTAATCCCCCGTCGCACCGTTGGCTTTAAAGATAAGGCCAGCTCCTTTAACGTATCCATTTCTCCCACCGGCGTGAACAATTACAAGACGATGGGAAGCACTTGTATTCTTGAGGATTCCTAACATATCGTCACCCTGCCAGCACTTGTTGAAGGATATCGTGCTGTCGATCCACGTTTCGTCCAGGTAAATGATTGTCCTTCCCTCTCTTCGGTATCGTTGGATTGCACTAATGTACTTCCCTCTCCAAGTAACAATGTTCGGGCTTTCTATTAAAATCTTTCTGTATTTCGTGCAGTTCTTCCATGTAAATCCCATCTTCTTCAATAGTCTGTACAGGGTGTGCACCTTCCAAGGAAAATTAATTTTTTCCTGTATCGCAGCTAATAATGTAGCGCACGACGGTATAATTTTTCTTTCTGTATAAAATTCATAAATGGTATTTTTTATAACCATTTTATCCTCTTCCGTGATGTTGCATCTAACTTCGAGGTCCCGCGGTCGTTTTTTACTTGGTGATGGCAGCCTTCCGTCTGCAGAGGTTAACGTTTCATTGCGAATCCTGGACATTGTTCGCTTCGATAGTTCTGTGTATTCCGCAACACGTTCATTAATTTGAGGAAGAGGGTGAAGTAATGTTTTCCTTGATGCTTTTTCCTGGCATTTCTCGACGATTCTTCTCACCATGTTTCGGGCCTCGCTATGAACTATTTATCTCCTCTTGTGACAAGCCATTGTAATTGACGAAAACTTCACTTAAAACACTATACACACTTCACTAAAAACGCTGTACACCACACTCACTTAATACTATATTTTTGGACGAATGAAAATATTATAGAATAATTTAATTTTGTTTGTATCTCTCTCTCTCTCTCTCTCTCTCTCTCTCTCTCTCTCTCTCTCTCTCTCTCTGCCCCCCCCCCTCTGCCTCTCTGCGTTTTTCTCGAACGTATCGCTCGAATCTGACCTTTCGTTTCGTGGCGACAATCGAAGACACCTCGTTGTAACACCCCCACGATCGGTTACTTACCACCACCTTAGGTCGTTGAAATACGCTGATTGGAGTTTGAAAATGAAATTAGCATGAGGCCCAATCAGCATGTCTTTAGACTTTTAGACACACCTTCATCCACCCTTCCTCTAAAACAGTATCCAGGTCATGTATGGATAAACTCAAAAATTTTATGATTCCCGGAGTTTCCACAAACAGTGACTACATCTTTTGTTTCTTTACTGAGGTTTCGCCGAGTGGTGACTAGAGCTGTTCGAGTACTCGGAAAAGGCGAGCCGAGTAACACTCGGCTCGAATGGCCGGTCCGAGTCGAGTATTCGGAAGAAACGAGCACCTCGGAGAGAAGCGAGCGGCTCGTACCAAACCGAGTAGCTCGGAGAGAAGCGAGTAGCTCGTAAGAACCGAGTAAATCGGACCGAACGTTGGCGAAACGTGACGGTCCGTGTCGTATAGTCTGAATCGACTTTTACTCGGTTCTTTCGAGCTACTCGCTTCTCTCCGAGCTACTCGGTTCTTTCGAGCTGCTCGTTTCTTCTGAGTACTCGACTCAGATCGAAAACTAGGTCTCAGCTCGACTCGGCTCGGGAGCAACTCGAAACATCCGAGTTTTGTGCAGGCCTAGTGGTGACTGCGTGCTCTAAATAGTTACAACGGACTATAAATGAACTCTTGAGTAAAAGACAAAATCGGGTGTTGACAATGGAAACGAAACAAAAATTTTAAAGCGGCACGTTTTATTTATATTGGCAGCAATATAAGAATTACGCTCGAAAATAGCCCGTTTTTGCGAGTATGTCATAAAGCATCGTTAACGTTTATTTTATACCTGATAATGGCACGTACGATCCGACAGCAACAAAATTTGAAAAACATCATCAACTAAATTTTATAGAAACAATTTTTCGTCACAGGTCATTTTTTTTAGAGTTATCAAGGCCACAGACGTTTATTTAAATAAAAGTTTGTAGCTTTTATGTAATATTATTAAAGTGTTCAAAAACATCAGTTTAACATAAATGTCACTCGTTTCATAAATCTCTTCGCTAAGAGTTTCATGGTACAGATTTTGGAAATCGTCAAATATGTTACAATTAAAAGGATCTGGCCCAATAAGCTTGGTAAAAGTGCCCCCAAACCAAATTAAACGAGGCTCATAGCATTCGACAGGTGGTTCGAACCCCGTTCAACCCGGTTTGGTAACACTTTTACCATGTTTATTCAGCCAGACCCTTTCTCATCGCATTTTTGTTATGGGATATATTAAAAGGTGTGCATCGTAAACAACCCACTATTCCGGAAAAGATAGAAGGACCGATTCTTAGAGCTTGTGCTGCAATAAAAACAGGTATTGTTCAAAGGTATTGTTTCACCGTAAGGAATATAAAACGTCAAAGTTCGTTGGTACGTTTATGGTATGCGAGCAAAGAAAGGCTATTTTGGAAGGTTAACGTATTTAAAATCTTTCTATGATCAATGGGTTTAGTTGTTTTAATTTTTATTTTGATCTAAATAGCCGAAGTGCTATAAACTGAAAGTTTCTGAAGGACAAATAACCATATACGAACAACGCTACCACTCGGTATCACGTCTGATTTCAGTGGGAAGAAGATCAAGTGGGAAGAAAAGTGTTGATTGGCTACTTTATCGACGTACGTTGCCCAAATGATTAGATATACGTGTAAATAATGCAATACAAAAATATTGTTTATTAATATATCTACAAAAAGTCAGCGAACGATAGACCTAGCTTTCGTATTTAAAACACAATAACGTTTTTTATGTTAAAAATAAATTGAAAATTATGAGGTGAATTTTAAGGGTACTGTGGAGATCGGACCCGATCGGCGAAGAGCGAGGCTGATCGGAAGGGAGGCCTGAGAGTGGGAGAAGGACCCTGCCGACTGGAAGAGGTGGGCAGTCTAAGGGAAGCCATCGAGTTGTAAAGAGTGTAAAGTGTTACCTAACCAATAAAGCATAAATATAAAGTAAATCAGAGTGTCATTAGTAGCACCTCCTCCTCAGCGGCATATCGCGGGGTAGCACAGGTACTTATTAGGTACAATATATAAATCTTTATACAAAAGGATGATTTTATCATCTAGAAAATTACATGAAGATAAAATTTAGCCTTTACAGAATGTTATTTGATCGCATACTTTAGGAGATAATGAAAAATTAATATAATTCACAGAGAAATAAGTTATAGGTCATTCATCACACAACCGAATTCATCATAACCATTTACATTTAAAAATCTATTTCTACATTACATCCAGTTAAATGCGTTCAGCTGTTATTAAGTAACTAACTATATATTTACATTAACACAACAATAATCATTGTACCTACACGAGTGAACAATACAATCGCAAACGTAACACAGAATAGTAATAATATTCCACGCGGGTGAAACCGCGGGATGTAGCTAGTAACAAATAAATTACTTTTATAAGTGGAACCCTATATATTTTTACCCATAATACGATAGCATTCATGTTGACGAATTCATCAACCTATAATATATGGCCATTTATTGTTATATTAACCCCTTAATTGGAGTTTGAAGTCGGTACATAGATTTAACGTACACTGCCGCTCAAAAGTATGTGGACACTCCCTTAATTCTTATAACTACCTGAAAAAAGTTATGATATTTTTGGTAAATTTGATTATCTTTTATGTATTCTATTTCTTACAGTGTTGGAGAACATATTTTAATAATAATTTATTAAATATCTCACCGATAATGATAAAAAATAATTATATCTTCTTTTCATCTACATATCCACTGCGTTTACTAGTCGTGGCATCCTGACTAGTAATTTTTTCATTATCTCACTATCAATAAGGTTCCACTCAGATTCCAAAATTTCCCACAAATGTTTTTCTGATTTTGGACATCGTTTTCGAATTTGTCTATCTAGGTGATCCCATAGTTTTTCTATGGGATTTAAATCGGGTGATTGAGGTGGCCATTCCATCATTGTCAGTTTAGAATTCTCTTGTAATTGCAGTAAATAACTTCTACATATTGCAAAAGTGTGTTTTGTAAAGTTATTGCCAATTATTCGATGTCCAGACGGAATTGCATTTTCTCTTAAAATGTTCAAATAGCCTTCTTTTTTTAAAATGCCGCTAATTTTTACTAAATCTCCCGTCATATTATTACCAAAGCGTCCTCATATCATTACAGAACCACCCCCATGTTTAACTGTGGGCACTACACAATCGTTATTTAATTTTTATGACACTTTTCGACGAACAAAAACACGTCGCTTGGACCCAAACACTTCAAACTTGGATTCGTCGGACCATAACACTTTTCTCAGTCTTCCAGTGTCCAATTTTGATGGTACTTAGCCCACTTGTTCGGGAAGTAAAGTGGACACGATATAAAACTCTCCTTTGACACAGGGAAAAATACGAATTTATTTTAAAGTACCAAGGTGTACAACGATTGATGTTCTCTCTGATCGCCCGTGCGTCTTCGAGTTTGACAAATCGAAATCTGGTTCCGCTTCACCGGGTGACAATCGAAGATACCTCGGACCACCACTCCTCACCCTAGATGCCATGCCCGTCAAGTCCAAGAGGCGCGCTCATTGGCCTTGGTTTTGGGACCAAGGCCCAATCAGGGCGCCCCTGCCCTTACGCGCACCCCAGTCGCCGCGCCTCTGCTAACGGTATCGCGGAGCAAGGGTAGGTGGTCGCTTGGCGTCTCACGGAAAGTCCCAGGCCATTCATGGGTTTTTCCAAGTCCACGGTATGCTCGACCGCTGAGGCTCAGGACTACGCGAAATTCTAAAGACCTCGTAAACGGTCACCCCTAGATGGATATTGCCGGCAATATCAGCCATCGACTCGAAACAGCCTCGTTTCGCTAGCATGCCGTAAACTATTGTCACCTTTCGCTGTTTTTCCGCATCGCCCGAATAAGAATATTAACGACCTAACAGTACACGATTGCAAAGAAGCCTAAATTCTGCCGATACACGTGTTCTATCCGGAACACCACTGAAGCCTCTTTTTTTTATTTTGTTTCCTTAACAGTGGTTTTTTCACTGCAACACAGCCTTTAGGATTGCCCTCCTTAAGACGCCTTTTTACTGTTGCAACCGAAATTGCTTCGTCTCTAGATTTATTAATTTCTGTAGTTATTTCGGAGGCTGTCTCTTCTATTTCTCTTACTTGTTGTTATAATACGACGATCTTCTGCCTCAGTTGTTTTCCTAGGTCTTCCAGATCTTTTTCCAGAGGAACAAATTCCTGTGGGACTGTACTTTTTTAAACTGTAGCTCACACAAGATTTCGACACTCCTACATTTTCGGCAATATTCCTTCTGGAATACCCTTCTTTTAATAAAGTGAGTATTCGCGATCTCATTTATACATTTAATTTCCTACTTTTCGTGCTCATCGTGCTCTCATAAGTTTTTAAACTGAACTGATCTCGAGACAGCACCACAGCGATCGCTACGCTCTTATCTAAGGTTCCATGGCTTGGAATCATGCTTATAAATGTTTATGTTACTCTTGAAAAGGCAACAGACCTCACTCAAGGGATACAGTCATTGTAAACTGCTAGAGAAAAGCCTTACAAACTGCACGTACGCAACGCAATATAACGCAGTTATCTACCCACCGAATAGATGTTTATTTATTTAAGAAAATTAAATGACTAAATTGTTACTTTAGTACTATTAGAATACAGTACATACATATTCGTAATAGAAATTAGCAACAAATATTGTTTAATAACAAAAATATGTATTATACATCACAAATTTCATGAAAATGGTAAGTGTCCACATACTTTTGAGCGGCAGTGTAGCTCTCCAGTCGTTAAAAAAGGATAGAAGAAAGAAAGTAGTGGACCTTTCGCCTATGGAGCGTGGCTACTCGAAAAAATGGGGGAACCTGGGGTGGTTTAGGCGGCCCGAGCGTCCCTCTCTCTAGAGGACCGAAGATACGTGCGGGTGGGGGTACCGACTTGCCGCGAGCCAACTAACCAGCAATGAGCAGTACGCGGGGGCGCCTACAAAAAGGGGGCCGCGGATCACTTCTTCCTCCATCCCTCCATACTCTGCGGACCACCTCCGGACTGGGGTGTCCGGCGAGGAGAGAGCGAGGCCCTTCCGGGGGTCAGGGTGCTTTCGTGACGGGCAGAAAAAGTCTGCCCCGTCACACCTGAAACGACTAAACAATACACTGTCAAACTTCGGACATAGCTACTGAAAAACCCTTTATATGTGATTACAAATCAGTTTTTTTTTGTTCTGGTATTCTGATAACCAATCCAAAGTAACATCGGACGGTAACGATGCTGTTGAGGTTGAGGCGTATTGGTGGGACGACGATGACTCCCGTTGACTTACTTCTGGGTGTACATTTCCGCGGGTAGCTTGCAACGTTGCCCCCAAAACAATATTGCCCACTTCCATCTTTATCCTGATCCTCGTCCTCGATTTTTTTGTGGAGCAGATCAGAATTCTAAAATTTGTGACCGTAAACGCTGATTGCTCCTCATCGCGCCCATCATTTCTTGCATTGAGGACGATAGTCCTCGCTTTCTGATCATGGGTCTTCCGGGATTTGCCTGTTGCGATATATTCCCCGTTTGTAAGAAATCCATTTCAGGTGCGGTATCCTCTTCCGCTTCTATGAGTGGACATATTCCTAGCGGTGTATTGCTAGTCTCGGAGTGATGTTCTTCATGGGTGTTCTCCACATTCCCACATGATTGCCTGGAGACAAGTATGGCGTTTAAAAAAGCCATCTCATTTTCGAATTTCCATTTTGGTACATTTTTGGCTGCCTGGCCTGATTTTGTGGCTCTACGATGTTTTGCTTGGATGTATGAATTGCGCAATTTACTCCATGCCTCTTTGCAATCATTGCCTGAAACAGAAAAATTACTTTAGTATTTCAGGAACTTAGTCTTTATTTATCAATTACTTAGTTATTCTTTTATTGTCCTCTAGCGGCCAAGAGCAATAAAAGGCCACTTGGTCGCAAATCGAAAAATGAAAATAAATGTCATTTTTTCAACTTTTTTAATTAAAATTTACCACCAAACTTAGCACATGATAAAATTCACTTTTTGTCATTCTCTTGTAGTCGCGGACAGGTGTCGTTACCATAGCCTAAGTTTAACGACTGACATTGTTAAAGAAGTATTTTTATATTTATATTATTGTTATTGCTGCATATATAATCCAGAGTTCAGTTTGTTAATTATATTTTGTTAAACCTAAAATCAATCAAGTATTATTCAAATCCCGAACTTTCTTTTTTTTATACGATAGATACAGGTAAGGTGAGTTTCAGCTCTTTGATCGAAGACAACAATCCGAGTAAAAACCCAGCCAAGCTAGAACGTAACAAAGTTGGTGTCAAAAGTGGGATACTGTCTTCCTTGCTAACGGAACGAGTGTTCCCTTAGTACGAAACTTATCTGTATTCATATTTTGAATTGAATTTTGGATTACATTATTATAAATAACTACAGTTATAATGCCGATGTCACCGCAACGAAATGCACCCCCCGTACCCACTACCACTCCAGCGGTAGAACAATTATATACCAGAAGATCGTTGGAATTTGAAACGTCTGTTATTGACGTTCTAAGACAACGAGATGACGAGGATAAAGCATACTGCGCGTTAGATTCAATTCCGCGTTTTGATCCATGAATTACGAGTATAGAGGACTTCATGGGAGCCGTGTACAGTGTTACGTATCGAATCCCACCCGGGTATGAAGAAAAATTCGTAACGGGTTTGAAGTTTAAATTAGCAGACCCGGTTAGGGACTATATCAAAAGTAGGGAATGTAATAAAATCGCAGATCTTTTGATCCTTTTGAAGAAACGGTACCTTCCCTGTCGCGAGTACGAAGAACTTAGATCAGAAATCAGAAGAATAAGGGTGTTGCTACACGAAACGATAATTGATTTCGTTCATAAGGTTAGTCGTTTATGCCGATACGCGAAAGCCAATGCCGCAGACTCGTTCGGAGACACCTCTTTCCAATACACACAAGAGGTCGAACGAGTAGGCTGAACTGCGTTCATTTTAGGGTTGCCGCAGAGAATTACTGCAGAAATAAGTTTAGCTAATCCAAAAACACTGGACGAGGCATTTGATTTGGCATTGCAAATCGAGAAACGCGAACGAATTTCATCTACGACGTATCAGAGCGAGATATCCGCAAATGGGCTTCCAGCGCGACCTCCGTCAGCCTATGATTTTTAACTGACTTCGAAAAGGAGGAGGTTACTCAATTCGACATGTATATATTTTTTGTTTTCATAGAGGAAGGATGGAATGGCGCGAACGTCGCGATGAAACAGAGTACGAATATCCGAGAATATCATACCCCGCGTATACTAGATCGCGTTATAATGAGCTGCCACTGTTGCGATATTGCCAATAACCTATTCACATGTATTGTGTATTTGACTTATGCGTATTTAAAAACCTCATGCACATCAGTGTAACACATAACCTTTATTTTTACTTTTCACCGACTGCGCCATGTCGTAGACTGTCTTTTATTATAGAGGGACGATTAAGTCAGATACACAACACATGTGAATAGGTTATTGGCAATATCGCAACACCACCATACTATCTGCTGCGTAGAGAAGGTGGTAGAGATCGAGAATATTATAGAGATGATTTCGACTATTATAAACTTGAGGACCGATATCCGCGTTCCCGTCTATTTTCGCCTTATAACAATCGACGCATATGGTCGGAAGAGACACCTGAGGCCATATGATGCAAGTCATATGAACCGATACGTCAAGACCGCACACACCAACAATGTGTTTCGCCAACAAGAAGGTACGAGCGAAATTTTTCTCCGCCAAAACAAAGAAGAAGTGTGTCGCGAAGCCAAACAGCATCGCGTCCTGCGCAACATTATATGCAACCGCAAAAAAAAAAGGAACACCACCTCAACAGCACAAAGAAAGTCGTTGTCAGCCGAGACATTTAAACTCCTACGGCGCCCGCCCAAACAATAGAGCGGGCGCATCCCATTCCAGCCCACGGAACGTGACGTTCCAGGACGAAATCCAGCAGACTCCCTCCGAGAGGCTCCCGCCCTGCGAATTAGCGTCAAGGCGAAAGAATTGGAGTCGGGAGAGGGCGAATTTCTAATCGACACAGGAGCCGTATTAAGCATTAGATTTAAATGTTATTGACTTCGATGTCCCTGTAGTTAACCGAGACCGACTGGAAATCGAAGGATCAAAGGCTAATGAATCAAGCATTACGAGGCTTATTTGGGAAAGGATTATATGTTTATTTAGATGACGTAGTAGTATATTCTAAAACTCTCTAAGAACACGATCACCGACTCAGGAGATTCTTTGACCGACTCCCCGAGCACCATCTCACCTTACAAACCGACAAGACTGAGTTTCTCAAGGAAAGAGTCGCATAATATCAGCTGATGGGATAAGACCGAATCCTGAAAAAATTAGAGCAGTATCAGAATTTCCGATTCTGAACGAACAAATAAGCTTCGAGGATCTAAGGCAGGGTTCTATGTAAAGAACCAGTTTTGAGATCACAAGTAATTACAAGAGCTGAGCAAAATTATTCTACTACAGAAAAAGAATATCTGGCTATTATCTGCGCTGTTAAACACTTCAGGACATATATTTATGGACGAAAATTTTTCCTTGTTACCGATCACTGGCCCTTCCAATAGTTATTTTCGATTAAAGATACAACCTCGCGACTTGCACGTTGGAGAATTTTGCTTGAGCAAATCAGAATTGAGCAACAGCAGAACCGCGATCATTCGTGTTGGAAGAAACTATACCAGAAGAACCGGAACCAGAATTATGTCCCATCGAAACCCAGATCCACGGAGGGATAAGCCCAAGAATCTCTGAAGAAGAAATTGAAGACGATTAACCTAAGGCGAATTCCATCCGCCGTAGCACCGAAATAGTACCTGAACTGGTGCAATCTACATAGTAACGGTTCCCTACATGAAACCAGCTTGGCAACAAACGCCGAATCCTCCATCCTGAGCAGTAGCACTTCGACTCCGGCAAATCCACCCCTCTCAAGGGAACAAATCACCATTTTGAGACGCCTCGACGAAACAATGGAATTCCAGGAACCCGAAAACTTAGATAAAGGATTAACATCAAACAGGAATGCTGAATAGAGAGCAGTTACGACGACGAAACGTGTATCTTGGTCATTGGCTCCACTTGAGGAAACAGTAAAATCCCTCAGTCAACAATGATTATACCCACCCCTTGTGCACCTTCGGATGATTTAAATTTCAAATCGAATACAATAAAAATACCTCAGCAAACACCTTCAATGGAATTAACGTCTGAATTCGACAGTTTCATGGATAGGATGGAATCGTTAGCTGTGTCTGAAACTCTGGATAACCCGAGTCATCGCTGCTTTCCGAGTCGAGAGCAACTTCGGTCACAAACGAATTCTCCATCGAAATGTGAAGTAACTGTTGTAATTATAGTTTATTATAATTAGAGAGTACAGGATATCAATACAATAAAGGAATACGTGTGACGACGCGATGACCGTTCGCTCGCGGTCAATCAATCGAACTAATGGAACAAAAAACAATCGTTCGGCTCGTGAGTCATCCACCGAACGGGGCGTCGATCGATACAGCTGTTTTACGATCGAAACTAAACGGCCGAAATACTCCATTTTCAACAGTAACCATTTCAGAAACAGCGCTTACAGCCACTCCGGATAATTATGTCCACTTCATACCAGCTGATCGTGTACTCATCAGCACAATAAGTAAAACTTTAAAGGCACTCGGTTTAGTTCAAGAAACAAACCTATTAACAAAAGATTTAGAAGAAGGACAATAATAATTACTCCTTACGAACAAGGAAAAATTTTCAATATTGTCGGAACAAAAAGTTTCTTTCACGAAATAAAGGAGTCAAAATTGGAATACTTATTAATCGGTCTCTGAACCAGGGCAGAAAAAGAATGCATCAGCACGTTCCGAATAACAGTTTTGCATGGCGAAACTCTACACCGTTTTAGCGCCAATATTCTCAAATCCCATTTGGAAGAAATATTTCAAAACCTGCCGATAAAAATTAAAATTTGTACAGGGAAAATTCAAATATCTGAAGAAGATTAGCGCGAAGATATTATTTGATATTATCACGAAAGTCTAATAGGAGGACATAAGGGAGTAACAAAAATTTACCAACGGATACGAAGTCATTGCGATTGGCCTCGGATGCGACGTCATATTGAAGATTCCATAAGAAACTGTCGCAGTTGCCAAGAGCAAAAGCTCGTTCGCATAAAAACACCGTAGGTCCTCTTCCTATAACCCCTAGCGGAAATCGGTATATTTTAACTATTCAATGTCAATTATCAAAATTTTGTATGGCAATTCCGTTACCGGATATTCGTGGGTTTACCATTGTGGACGTTCTGTCGCGCTATTTCATTGCCATTTTGACTGACCGTGGCACAAGTTTCATCAACAATTTAATGCAGGGCATAGCTCGCGTTTTTAAAATAAATCACGTCACAACATCTGGTTACCACCCCCAGACAAACGGGTCATTAGAAAGGAGTCACATCGTTCTTACCGAATACTTAAGACACTATTTGGAAAGATACGAAGACTGAAATTTGCTATTGCCCTTTGCGACCTACTCGTACAACACTTTGGTACACGAAACGACAAATTTTACTCCGTACGAAGGAGTATTCGGTCAGTTAGCTAGAGACCCATTCACGCATTTATCTCGTAACGAAATCATCATTTATCCATCCTATGTACAAAATTTGGTACAACGCTTAGATGAAATTCGGTAAATATCACGGGAAAATATAGATGAAAAAAAATTACATTGAAAATCATATTACGATTGCAAAAGCAATGAAGTTAATTTTAAATCAAATGACCTTGTCTACGTATTAAAAGAACCGCGAATAGGAAAATTTGCCTCTCATTACGAAGGACCTTTCCAAATTTGTCAAACCACGGAACACAATAATGCTATTCTAACAAAGGAAAACGGTCAGAAATTCATGAAACATTTAGATAAACTAAAACATGCTTACTTCAAGGAGGAACCGCCTTGAGTACATCTAATATTGGTTAATAGTAACCGACAGATCAACAACAAAAAAATATTTGACTCAAAATATTTTTTTTTCTTCTCTCTCTTCTTTCGTTTTCTCAATGTGAATAGCCTAAAGTAATTATTAATGGTAGTTAAAAAAAAAATGCGTAAATTTCATTTCGTAACGCAATGTTTAAAATCTTCGTACTCCAAACAGCGAATGTATACAATCACGCTAAGCTGTTTGAGTGTTAGCGAGGTCTGAGGAGTCTGATTTATTTCGGCACACACAGTTTTAACATAACTAGTTTATTATACACTTTAGACACGGGAAAGGTGAAGCACGATAACACAGCGTGGTCAATATATACAACAATAAACGCATTTAAACCAAGATAAATGTTACTGTACAATGCTATAAACTAATGATCGACGTGATGGATAAACCAGTTGCGTGATCTGAGATTGTCTATGATCGTGTGGACAAAAAGAAATCTAGACGCAAGAATCCAACAGGTGTGGAACGCACGTGGTGTAAACTACTAATGGCGTCTCCCATGCGGTATGCCGGCTACCACGTGGTGAGAGCACTGCGTGAACAAAGCGCGTCCGAGAGGTGCTGCCACTATCGGCAACGGCACACCTACGAGTTGCGATCGCGATTGGCGCGCGATACGAATCGATAATTCGCCAACAATAATTAAAGTGGTTACAATTAGATTATCTATAATACAATTAAAGTATGTACAATATGCCAAATTACATTTCTTGATTAATAATTCAAACATTTTCTTGAAAAGTTTACGACTTATAATTTAAAATATTCTCCTTACATGGAAAATTCTGGCAGGAATTCAATCATCTGTAAACAAGTATCTGTATTAATGAATTGTAAAATAAAAAGCTTTATAATTGTAGCGAACAAACTCAAAATGAATTAATAACGAATACGTATCAGTACATATGGCATAAGTCTCATGAAAATTAAGGGGAACGTGTGGCGGTACGTGAGATGGAATCGACGAAGCTGTAGAGGTGGATGGTGAAATAAAACACAATTGAATGGGGGAAAAACAAACACAAATGCTCACTTTATTCCAGCAGGAAGAATTTACCGATTCTACTCGACTGAATACCGGCAGTAAAAACCCCAATCCCAAGTGGGGAAAAGCCTGGTATTCAACAATGCAAGGGTAGAAGTTAATACTAAGCAAGTGCTGAAATAGACAAAAAAAACAGGGGGGGGGGGAAGCAGAAACACAAATCGTAATCTGGTATTTACAATCGCAGTCACCAACCAGAGAGTGCCGCACGAATACAATCGAAATACTACACGAATTCGGGTGAATGATCATTCAACGCCACGATAAATAAATCGGTAACTTAAACGGTCGAGAACTCTCTTACCACGCCGCATGCAAATGGAATCCTTCGCACGCTGCACGCTGCAGCGGATTCTTTTCGCACGCCACTGTGGATCCGTTTCGAGCGCCGCCAACTGCTTCAAGCCGCGCCGTGCCGCGCAGCCTTTTCCATCAATTCGGGGACACACCACCGAGGGAAATTCGCAGCACAAACTACTCGCGCACGCCAAGCTTCCAGGGCGAGGAAGTCTCGTGCAAATCAAATACTCTAGAAGAAATCGAGAACGACGCGAGAAGGGCGTAGCGAACCGATCGCTAGTCGAACACGATCACGAATGGCCGCGTAACCCAAACGGCGTCTTCGCCTCGAGAAGACGTCCTTCAATTGTCTAAAACAGCGCGTCTAACAAAACGCTGCCTTTTCAATGGCGCGCGGAATTCAAACCCATAATGCTCAATAGGAAGCGGATTTGGCGCGAACAATAACATTCTAATGCTTAAAAAGTAACAAAATGAATTGCATTATACTTACGTGAAGTTAACAATGTATTAATAAATTTTAAAATGCGATATGCAATGTGTGTGTTAATAAATTGTAAACAGTGAGTCGTTTGATATTCATATTTATGCATAGATCTACATATATAAAGCAGTTGTACATCAAATAAAACAATACATGTGTCTATGTAAGACGCGAAGAGCCAGATTCTGCGTTCTTCGCACTAGTTCCATATTTTGCGCAATGAGAGATTAAATTTTTAAATTAATATATGAAACCGCCGTCACATTATCACATCTAATTAAGATTTCACATCTTGCTAAACTCGAAGCAAAACATTTGAGAGCAATGGATATGGCCAGAAGTTCCAAATAATTTATGTGGAATCTTTTCTCCTTGTTGCTCCAAAACCCATACGTGTATTTTCCACTTGATGGAAAACATGGTTCTTCTGAACCAAATCTGTTGGATCGTCGCCCATCTTTTCCAGTATGACCTCGTCTAACGCTATAACCTCAGTCGAATTTTCGTCAGTTTTACTGTACGATGGTCCCTCATTTCTAATCGGCGAGGTATTTTCTTTGTCTAAGGTTTGCTCTAAAGATCGAAACGAAACAAAAGGAAAATGTACTGATTACATAGGTGGTACATGGATAGGTTCCACCGTCGAGGCACATAACCTCAAATAAAAATCACTTGAATATGGTATTTGTACTTACCTGTCGAGACAACTTCTATATTTTGAATCGCCGATTTTTTTGGCAGAGCACTACTGCCTGCTTTCGGTGACGAATCTGTAATTTCGTCCCTGGTTGCTCTGTTCTCGGCGTCTTTCACAAGAAAACGTAAGGTTTCCTCGATAACCTTTAGTCGCTTTTTAACATCCGGACTTTCCGATCTATTTCTTTCCATACTTGTTGACGAACGCTTATTTTACTTGCTCTTTCCCATATTTCCTTGGAATATTTTTAAAATTTCTGGAGACGAATACTCTACGTGCGAACTGTTCGCCCAACGAAATAAAATATTTTTGCACCTATCTTTAAAAACAGGAAAAGAAAACGTCGTTTTGCAGTTCATAAAATGTTAAAGAAAAGAAAGATGTCTGATAATAAATTATTATACGATATAAACATACAATATATTCTTTAAAATATGTATGCACGATCGTACAATGAAATTTTTAAATTATTGGGTCGCTTGGAAAGCTCCCGCCGATTTTTAGGGTAAATTAAAAAAGAAAAGAATTGTACTTAGAATTTATTTTATTCCATTACATATACACCATTTTTTTCAATGACGTTTTGCCATCTTCTGGGAAGTTTCATTATGCCCCTCTCGTAAAACGTCCTTGGCTTATCATTAAAAAACTTTATCAAGTGTTTTTTGCAGTCCTCCAAAGAATTGAAATTTTTTCCGTCAAGCGAATTTTGCAAGGATCGGAAAAGATGATACTCCGAAGGTACTAAGTCAGGACTATATGGAGGGTGCGGTAAGACATCCCAACCAAACTCCAACAACTTTTGCCGAGTAGTCAAAGACACGTGTGGCCTAGCGTTATCTTGATGAAAGACTACACCTTTACAATTCGCTAGTTCAGGGCGCTTCTCATCAATTGCTTTCTTTAAATTCTCCAGCTGACTACAATACTTATCGGAATTGATGGTTTGGTTATAGGGTAACAGCTCGTAGTACACAATTCCCTTCTAATCCCACCAGCAAGAGAGCATCACTTTCTTGACATGGATGTTAGCCTTTGGAGTGGTTGTTGGCGGCTCACTCGACTGACCCCATGACCGCTTTCGCTCAACATTGTGGTAAAAGATCCACTTCTCATCGCCTGTTATCATTCGCTTTAGAAATGGATCGTTTTTGTTGCGTTTAAGCAAAAAATCACATGTTGAAATCCGATCCATTATATTTTTTTTCTGTCAATTTGTGCGGCACCCAAACATCGAGACGGCTAATGAAGCCAAGTCGCACCAAATGCGAATGAATGCTCGAATTCGAAACTTTTAGAACCTCTCCCATTTCACAAGTGGTAATTCGCGGATTTTTGGTGATTATGGCCATGATTTGGTCGTCGTCAACCGCGGATGGCCTACCGGAGCGTTGCCCGCCTTCGAGGTTAAAATTCCCATGTCGAAATTTTGAAAACTATTCGCGCACTGTCCGGTCACTTATAGCATTGTTACGTCCCAGGGTACCCACGCGTAAAAGCGCCGTTTATGGCTCTTACCTGGTCGTATGTAGATGCCAATTTTTTTGGCCACGCGGTACCTACGCTCGTCGTCTGCCAGGGATCCGTGTTCTTCTAGTGACGTAGTTGCTCGTGGAGGTGATCCTGTCGTCTCAGGGATGCTCCACGTGGATCGTCTGCGTGGATTCCTTGATTTGGATACACGATTTGACGGCACGTCAATGTATCAACTTCCACGCAGGCGCGCCTCTCGGTACTTCAATGGACGTCGGTACGTGCAGATTACGATTTAATTTATTATAAAAATAATGGCGACCACCGTGTCGCGTTCTTCCCATGAGCGGAACACGGCCAAGTACGCAATGCACCCCGTGCGGCTAAGCATCGCACCACTGAGTACGCGTAGGCAATCTACTCAACGAAGCGGATGGTTGATCCCGTGCGGCTAAGCTTCGCACCACTGAATCTAGTTTTGTTGAGAGTATTACTCTAATGCTCGTAGGAGTAAGGTAGAATAATTATTATACGATAATTAGGTAAAATGTAATATTATTCTGTATTAATAATATATGTAGTGAAATATAACAATAGTTGTACAAATGCTTAATATTAATTGAGGGGATTTGACCCTGAGTATGCGAGAGGGGCTCTAACCCTTGGTATTCGAAAAAGGGCTCTAACCTCGTAACCTCTCTGATTGGACGGGGTTTCCTCTTAATATCTCCTTAACGAATCCCCATTCGACATTTTTGCAAAGCAAATTATTGTTCAGAATCGTCTCAACTACCCCCCATTTCCGGCTCCTCCCCGACTTTTGGGACACCCTGTATACTGCTTCGCTAAATATTTGCGCCGCTAAGGAAACCTTCATTTTGCTAAAGTGTGTTAATTCAAAATGGCGTTTATTTAGTTTGGGCACCAAATTTATAGGCCTTTTTATGCTTAATGTGTCACGTCCCGGATTTCAGATTTGAAAATCTGTCGCCCAGTTCGATCAAATGATGCTTGCTTTTGCCCCACGCCTCTCTTAAACGACTCGCGTCTGGACGGGATCCTGATTCTGATTGAGTCTACCCTCGCGATTACTATTTATTAGTAATTTTAAATCTTCGAACTTACTACTTGTCGAGGTCGAGCACCTTTTGTATGTAGCGTTCCCACCGCGGGTCGTTGGTTGGAATGGTCCACACAGGCTCGGGTGCTCGGGGTACGGTTACCGGGATGAGCCTCCAAGGTGAAGGTGGTGGAGCTGATGCTGGTGCTGATGCTGACGCGGACGCTGATGTTGATGCTAATACTGATGCTGAGGCTGAGATGCGGACGCTGACGCTGATGCTGATGCTTGTACGCATTCGTCTTTTATAGGAGTGTGCAAGCCCGACTCGAGTATCGGGCCCCGCTCGATCGATCGGGCTAAGATAAGGTCGAGCGGGCTCGAGCGGCCCGAGCGTATCGGGCGGCCCGGGACCGATAAGACTCGAGCTGCTCGACTGCCTCGCCCGGCTCGTAACTCGTAACTCGTTCGGACGAGTTCGTAAAAGATCGTAGTTCGGATGAGTTGCTGCCGATACTCGATGAATGTTGTTAAGGCGATTGAGTTGTGGTGTAAAGTGTAAAGTTATTAGGGTGAATAAAAAGTTCTTCCATTTTTTAAGTTGTTTCAGATTATGCAATATTTTGAAGTCGTTACAATTACTTTGTATACAAATGTTATATATCATTTTGTAGCTTTTGAAAATCTCTTTCATATTTAATTATTAATAACATTAATTTATTGATGGTTTAATTTTTTTTTGTTTTAGTAAAATAATTGAAAATTTTGAGATTCGAGTACTTTTACGTCACTACAGAAAGCAAGAGTTTAAAACTACTGAAGCAGCAAAGAAAATAAATATTATATTTTGCAGGTTAAATAAGAATATTTAGTGTAGTATAAAAACAAAGAAATACAACGATATGATGAGTTTACATTACAGCCTTACATACCACCTATTTATCATGAATACTTAACTATGTTACCTGTAAAGGAGAAATAAGTTGAAAATTTAATTTCTTTGTATTTTTACTTAGCTTAACGAATAAATTTACATTTTACACTTGTTTATTTATATCATATTATTTATTATAATTTAAACATTAACATTATTATATCATAAACATGGTTATTCGTATATACATGTCTTTATTTTAATTATTAGTTTTCGCATTAAAAATCTATTTCAGTAAAGCTAATGTCTATAAAAATATGGACCTAAATTTCCTTTAGTTTTTATTTTGTATAATATGTTATTTTTTAAAGTTGCATAAGTCCTATTGGAGCTCAAAAAATCGTTTATTTTTTAAATAATTTTAATAATTACTACTTTATAATAAAATTTAAAAGGTGTATTATAATGTTAAAAACATGACTCGAATTAATTAGCGTTTGCCAATATTTTTAAATTAATTCAAATATAAACTCTTAAATATCTCGATACATGAAAAAATGGACTTTTCATTTTCAAATATAACAGCTTATACAGGATGTCCACACTAAAGTGTTACAAACGCATATCTGAATAACTATTGGTGATACGAAAAATTGTTTACATGTAATTTGCAGAATACAATGGACTTTTTATTGTAGCGTAAACGATATTTTTGTTATGTTATTAATTTAAGAGATATGATGTTGATGTTTCGTTCTTTAAATGGAACTATATATTTTTTGGGGGGATCATGCAATAGTGCTTTTCAAGACGAATTCATTAAGCTTTAATGTATTGCACAGGGAGCTCGTAATCGTGCAACAGTCGCCGAATTGGTTCGCGTCTAACGGCATGATACTTTCACGAAGTTTTAATGTCTTTCATCTACTGGGAGGGAGAAAATGGAATTTATATAAATTCTAATCGTTCATGAATCTCATGTCCCGCCAATCATTAGCAAGTCCATGGAACCCTTTACGACTGCTGGTTTTGCGTCTATTCTTTTCAAAGCCGGCTTCGACGCACAGTGGAGTATTTGCACCGAAAAGGCGGACACGGCTATCGTAACATTCAACTCACTCTTTAAACTTCTGTAACCTTATCGAAATTCGATCAAAATTAATGAAACAAAGCTTATTTTAAAACTTGAACTTTCTATTTTTTAGTTAATTAACTGCTTTTATCAAAGTTGGTACGTAACAAGTAAAAAACGGGATATAATTATGAGTACATCAATGTATATAAATTTCTCGACATTTGTTAAATATTAGGAACTGTAGATGTTTTTCTTGCAAGTTTTAAATATATTATTGGAATGTATTATCATTTGTAGTTAAATAAATTCATCGTCATACAAAAAAAATGTTTGTTTACAAAAATATTTGTATTTGAGGAAAATTGTACATACTATATAAATATAACAAATTTTTCTTTAATAACAATGTAATAAATGCTATAAATAATGAACTTTAGTCCTAATAAAATTAATAACATATTAAAATCTTTAGTTTTCAGGAACCGATTAATACATTTTGCTATAAATTTCATTGGCTATAGCTATAGGCTGCGACAAATGTATAGAAGTCGATTATATCTGCAATCACAAAAATTTATATTTATTATATATGCATTCTAATTTGTCGCATGTGCTATATATTTTTTAATTATTTTTACCTTTCTGGCAGTAAGTGCTGTGTGTTTCTACAGATAATTCTTCTTTTTCGTTATACATATGTCTTCGTCCTTCTATTGATCTTCATCTTCGCTTTCATCTTTATTTTCACCTTCATCCTCGTCTTCATCCGCATCTTCGTTATCATTCTCGGCCTCGTCTTCGTCCTCGCTTTCGATTCCCGAAATTGTAACATTAGCAAGTGCAAGTAAATCTATAGTGTCTTTTAATAATGGCAGTGTTCTTTTCCTTTGTTTTGGTCTAAGACTTGTTAGAAGAGGATCAGACGTTAGTAGGAGTCTATTTATGACGTCCTCATTACATAATTTTCTAGAAAATTTTCTACTATAATTTTGTCTATATTGACGAAAATGCTTGTTCCTTACCTTAGCTGCTTCTTCAGATAGCTGACCAATGGGCAAAATAGCATGTTCTATTACAGCTGCACCGTGAATTAAAATTTTGTGCATTGTGGGTGTCATCGGGTGCCAGGGATATAATTCAACATATAATTTGGCTGTTTCCGAAGCATATGCAGCAAATTTGTCAACATTAATTTTATGATTACTTGAGATGGCTTCTAATATTACTTTCAATCTATATATGAATTGTACATCAATTTGTGTTGTTGATGCGGATAGTAAATGATTTGCAAAAAATCTGCGACTTGTGTTTCCATCATTGGAATTTCCAAATCCAGGTTTTGGAACATCTACAATGAGGCCCATTTTACTTTTAAACTCTTGTTGTATGTTTTTCTTTCTTTCTTCTACGATACATTTTTCGCTTTGTCCTCTTATTTGCCACTTCTTTAGTGGCAATTTATGTGACAGATGTAGTAGGCTTTCGAATAATCTTATCTGAGCATGCAATATCGATAATCCTGTTACGTATACAGAAACTCTCCGTTTTTAGAAGCTCGCGTTCATTAATCTTATTTTATCTACCCTTCTGGAAGTTAGAACTCGGTCTCACTGGAGTGCATCCTGCAGCTGCATCCTCTTAATATCATCTTTGACTCGCGTTGCGTGGGATACTTTCTAATCTACCCTTTTTCCAGGGCACACAGCTGCCGACCTCAGAGCAACGAAAATCCTAACCGTCAAATTTCCTAATATGGAAATCACTGGCGGTTCCCCACCAACATTTAGGGGTATATAAACCCACGATTTTCGTTGCTCGGGGGCTAGTACGTAAGAGTTACTCGTTAGAGACACATTGATCGTCTGTAGAGTAGTACTCTAGTGAGATCGGGCTTCAGTTCCTTTCGATCATCGTTACCATATAGATCCGCGAAGACGGTTTTAAAATCTATTACGGCCATAAAAGTACTCTCGACCCCCGCATCGCCAGTGCGTCAACACCGCGCAACACTTAGGTAATTTTAACTTCATACACTAACCGCGACAACACGACACTGGACATTTGTAATTAGTATAGTTATTTTTGAATATATACTCTTTGTGTAAACTTAAAAGTCTGTAAGCTCATTCATCAAACCTTTACTTTGAAATCACCAATCCTAGCCAGTGTAACGATCCCACAACATAATAACTTTACCGCTCGAGTTATTATTCTATTAAATTAACAAGTTGCGAGGCTTTATTAACGACGCGTGTTACATTTTAACGATACGATTTAGTCATTGTGTACTCAGCCCGAACTCCTAAACTTAACCTATCCTGCGGTTACCCTTTACTGGGAGATACCGATTCCTGCTAGCTATCTGACTTCGCGCCAGAGTCGCTGCACTTTTTCCAACAACCTCACAGTTCGAACCTTACCCTACGGTTACCCTTCACTGGGAGATACCAATTCCCAGCAGCTACCTGACTTCGCGTCAGAGGCGTCTGCGTTTGTCTCCAATAACCAAGACAATCAAACACCTTAACCTACGGTTACCCTTCATTGGGAGATACCGATTCCTGCAACTATCTGACTTCGCGTCAGAGTCGTCTGCATTATCTACTCTATCCTCAAATCTTCGGCTCCATTGATACATACTAATTAATCGTATCGGTGCAATTCTCGAATCCACCCTACTCGCAGGGCTCACACGCGCGTCGTTATCGCTCTGGCTCGTAACAATCCAAACCTTAATGTGTCGGGGTTTATTTCCCTAGTTTTTTTCAAGTCGTTAAACTCTGCAAGTGTAGCACCGAAAATAAAACATTTCATCGTGGATTTTGTACTGGTAGCAGCATTACACACCTTACCATCAACCATTGTAAACAATATGGTGTGCGAAACGGATATGTTTTTATTTCCTTCAATTTTTGTGTCAATTAAGTAGTTATTTTTGTCTGCATATAATTTATTTCTTCATTTGTTACATCATTCCTTTCCTTAATGAATCTAATTCTAATTGGTCTACAGTACCGTGGAGACGATGGCGTTGGATTTTGCCAAATTATATTTTCATTTTTTGAAACTAATTGTAAGGGCACAAATGATGTTTGAAAAATGTTGGCGTCCAAATTAATGTTTTCTATAAATGTTTGTTTGTATTGTGTTTATTGCGATCCATCGCATCCCCATTTACTTATTAAATGTAAGAAAGTTTCATTTTCATTGCAATTGTTTACAACTTCCTCTAAATAGGATAATAACCGGGTAACTGTGTGATTCAATAAATCTTGTAAATTTACTTCGGCATAGGATTCTGTGATTATGTATGCTTCTTTAACAGGCTAGCAATCCGTTTTCGGCTTCCGAAGAATGGAATAACACAGAGACATTCATACTGTCTCCTTGATAATCTTGCCTCTACAAATATAGCAAGAGCTTGCAGGTTTGTTAATTTTTCCTTTTCTTCTTCAATTTTTCTAGTTAAATGAATTTTCCGATATTTTGTTGCGCGTGTAGGAGATCTCGTAACTTCTTTCAATAGAAATGAAGCATCTAATAGGCCTTCAGATCTTAATTTCGACTGAGCAGCAAATGTCAACTCATCAATACTTGTGTTTTTTTCGAAGACTTTCTGTTTTCCTTCGTTTGGTGCGTTCTGATAAATCTAAAAATGATTTTATTGTACGACTGGAATGAATTTGCGATGTAGGAATTTCAATCGTTCCTCGAAGCCACTTTTCATTTTTTTTTAAAAAAAAGGATGAGTTTTATAAGATGCACACCTCCATTTGCGTTTAAAATCTGTTTTGAAGTATGACATTATGTGTTTGAAGCCTTGATGTTCTTCGTTGGAATAATTTTGTTGATTTACTTTGTTCATCAAATACTAAATTATTGTAGTCACGGATAGAGTAATCGTACGCGTGCCGCGTCGTTACCGAGGAAAGTCCGTTGTTAATTAGTAGAGACCCGTGTCGCGAGTTATAGTTGCCGACAAACAGATCCTTGCACAGCACAGCCCTGGGACCACAACAGATAGCTGGTACAACCAAACTGTAAGACCGACAAGCGGTAACGTACCTACATAATTGTATACTTGATTTCCCAAAACCGATATTGTAATATAAACTCGTTATTTTGTAACAATATATATACATATTTATATGCTAAACCTTGAAAACAATCATTACAATCCCGAATTGCTCTTTCCCGTTAGCGAATACAGTTAAGGTGAGCTTTAGCTCTTTAATTGAAGACAAGGATCCCAAGAAAGAGTCACAGATAAGCTGGGACGTAACAAAATAACTGTCTTCGAGTCATTACTTTAACTCCAGACGGCCCGGAAGTTGGTTTCGAAGAATTTTCAGACATTTTGATATCTATATGTTAAAATATTGCAGTTAAATAAAATTCACAACTCACAAATTGCATGAAAAAATATAGTTACATGTTTAAGTGTACTCACCACGTATAAATTGAATGAACTTCAATGTGGAAATAAAAAAAGAAAATACTTAAATAAAAACTTAACCAAATAACTTAATCAATCGCACTTAATGAGTATAGCAAAAATATATACTAAACATAAACTACACAAAACATAAACTGAATAAAACGAAAAAAATAAAAATAAAAGTATAATACATATAGAACTATATAAAAAATATTGCACTATGAATATATCTCTCCGTACTCTCTAAAGGCACTGTTTTAACTGAATGCATTCAGAAAATAGAGAACTTCTACAGTGTATTGTTTAGGATGTCAGGAGTGGGGAGAGCATGGCATTGTTGAGTTCAGACAAGTTTGACAGTAACATTTACAATGTCAGAGCACGTCTCAGTTGCGCAACGCATATCCAATGTCAAGTTATCGTGTCAACCGTGAGAAAAAAGGACAAAATTTCATGTGGCTATAACAATGAAATAAATTAATACAAATAAACAACAAGTTTTTTTATTAATTTAACATTTCATTTACTTCATAATAAAGAATTATAAAAATTCCTGTAAAAAATCGAAGGTTTTAACAGCAAGCGCCAACATACAAGCATTCGGGATACGCTACCGCTCGTGTCGTTTCTAATTCAAATAGCTCTAAAAACTGTAACCAGACGTATCCGGAACCAATTTTGGTCTCATTATGTTCGGAAAGCTTTTCCGCATTTAATGACACCAAGATAAGCACCCGGACGGACACGGAAGTATAACAAATTCCTTAACAAAGTTTTAGAATCGTAAAAAAAAATGATTGAATTCTTGATTATTTTTAAAATATACTAACTATGCACATATGTAAAATTAAAAAGTTCTAATTACTGAAAAGTATAGTATAGACTTTTTTTTAGCATTTTCCATAATGCAAGAATGTATATTATTTAATTAAAACATTTGAAAATCGCTTATAAGCCGACGCTGTTTCACAAGACGGCTGACGAAAAAATGTATACCACAAAAACTTGTAACTTTGAACTAGGCACACTGCTTCATGAGTACATAAACGGAAAAAACAATATTGGTACATTATTCTCCACATATTTGACTACCTTGAACAACAACAAATTTTTAGCCTAGGTGAAATTTTTGAAATTGAATTTTGGCCGCATATTCGGTGCAAATACTTTACTGTGCGACGCCTCGATCCTGACCGGAATATCCGCTCTACCTTGGATCGGAATTGAGCCGCGTTAATCAAATCCGTGGCTACTGTTCGGGAAAACCGGCTTCGACGCCTCGATCGACCCTTACAGCAAGCACGAAAATGACTTTGAACCTGAGTAAGATGACGGAAAAGAAACCCACGGCCGAGCAATGTTTCTATCTTTAGGATTTCTAAATGACCGGCTTCAACGCCTCGATCATGAATCGAAAAGATAGATGATTTAACTATAATTTGTTCCTTTTTCTCTTTGCGAACCCGTCGAATGATTTTAGGAAAATAATTACAGTTAGGTATTTGTTAAATTACGTTACTGTTTATTATTAAGATCCGCGCACGGTCTTTTTATTATGGCAAATACAATTAATTACAAATTTCTGAATAAAGCTAGCAATACCTGGAATTCACAATAAAACTCGATAGTTAACTATTTAACAATTCTTGAACAACGGCAATTCTGGACAACTATGATATTCCGACGATTCTGAACTATGATTTTGATTCCGTGACGATTCCGAACAACAACTGAGATACTTCGGTTCTTAATGATTTCGGACAACTAGCCCGAACTCCCGAATTGCGGGCGTACTTATACCCCTAATTCGGGACCTTTGGTCCGAAAGTAGGAGGGAAAAATCATATCACGTGATTATTAAAAATTCCATGGGGTGGTGGTTGATTTCTTCCCATGGCGTTAGCAATAACATCTTGCCCGAAATCATTCCTAGATGTTTAGGCTTCGCCTTATCGGAGTCGGATGGCTGACATCAACGATAGCCACTGTCGGCGGTTCCTTTGCTAGCGCTACGCTTAAATTCGGCGAAAAGGTGCAGGGTCTTATTAGATCTGGCCACCCACCGGTGGGTGGTAATGAGTACCGAGAATTGCACGATCAAACGAGCCCGCCGAAGGCGGGCGAAGTTCGATCGTAATTATACGAAGCGTCTCGTTCGAAGATGATAAATTGTAGACTTTTAGCGTAAACTGAAAACTCATATGGTCGGTTGTAGAATTTGGCAAAGGTCTTGGAGTTTTGAGACCAGCCTGCTGTCCTTCAGATACTGCTGCGTGCTTTGTGCTGTAAGCAGTAAATTGATCTGTGTCAATTCCTGCTTTTGATAGTAAGGATTTTATCCAGTGGCTTACTGTTTGAGCGAATACCTTCGTATAGGGTTTGTTGGATGATATGAATAATCTGTTGTTTTCTCCATTCCTGAATTTTTCCGTTATTTTTATGTAGCTTAATACTGCCGAAGCTACACAGATGCTGGGTTTTTCTTTGAAAAACGGTAAGGTAAGTTTCGGCTGATTTTTACCGGGCTTAGATGTCTTTATCAGGTCAGGAATCTTGATCGAGATTCCAGATTTCTTAGTGAATATGTTCTTAATGTTAATTAATGTAATTGTTTGAAGTCTATGTGCTGTTGTTAATATTAGTAATGTAGCTACTTTCTCAGCTGCTTCTTTTAGTTTTAGTTGGTTAAGTGGAGGCAGCTGCTCAATGTAATGCAGAACTGTTGCTGTATCCCAAGTACTTGAATATTTAGGTTTTGGGGGCCTTTCCCTATGTATTCCCTTAAAGAATCTCGAGATTAATTTGTCCTTCACTATATCTCGTGAGGAGATGAGAGAAATAGCTGACCGAGTGGAGTTTAACGTTCCGTAGCTTACACCCTTGTCAAATCTACCCGTTAGGAACCGTAAAATATCTGAAGTGTTGGCCTCAAACATTGATATATTGTTTTCTACACAAAAGTCCCACCATAGCTTTAAAGGGCCCTGATACTGCTTTAACGTTGATGCAGCTATAGAATTAACCATAATTTCTGTTGATGCATTATCTATTCCCCTACATCTGAAAGCTTTCCGGATAAGTTCCCTGCCACTAGTGAAAGCTTCAGCGCTAGTGGGTGTGTTTCTTTCCTAGACGGGGATATTAATAAGTCTTTATTAGATTTGAAAATGATAGGTGGCGATGTGAGCAGTGATATAAAAAGAGGGTACCACGGTTGTGTTGGCCAGAGTGGGAGAACAACCGTCCCCTCTGCTTTATCGAGAATTATCTTTCTTAAAGTTCTAAGGGCAAGTGCGAAAGGCGGAAAGGCATATATTTTTTCATTTGTCCATGAGATGGTGAAAGCATCTACTGACATAGCTTCTGGGTCTGGGAATCCTGAACAGAATCTCGAGCATTTTTTGTTTAATCTTGATGCAAATAGGTCAATTGTAAAGGGACCAAATTCTGTATTTATATTCTCAAATGCACTGCTACACAGCTCCCACTCAGTGTCTATGTTAGTTATTCGTGATGCTCTATCAGCTTTTTTGTTCTGTGCTGATGGTATGTAAGAAGCATGAATCCAGATTTTTCTTCTTTCGCACCATTGCCAGAGTTTTCTCGTTAGTTCATTCAGGTGCGGATATTGAATACCGCCTGTTCTGTTAATGTACGATATAGCAGACGTATTGTCTATTCTCAGTAATATTTCACTTTCAACCATCTTTCCTGCGAAACATTTTAAGCCAAAGTAGGCTGCTAGAAGTTCTAGGTAATTGATGCAATGTTTTCTTTCCTCCTTCGTCCAGAAGCCCTCCGCGCTTTTACCATTGCAGTGTGTACCCCAGCCAGTCAAAGATGCATCTGAGGATATTTCTAACTCAAATTTTTGAGTTCTTATCGGGTTGGAGCCTGTTGGGACGATTCTTTCCCACCAACGTAGCTCATCTATCATTGATTTATTCATGTGAATTTTCCCTTCGTAATCGTTATCATTTAGTATTAACGCAAGGTATTTTTGTCTTTCAAGTCTTTTACAATAAATTGAACCGTATACCACAGCTGGGCAAGCTGCAGTTAAAGTCCCGAGCAGTTTGGTGAAGTCTCTAATTTTAAAGTATCTGTCTTGTTTGAAGGTTTTTACTAGTGAAGTTATTTGTTTTTTCTTATTATTTGTTAGTTCTAATGTGAAGTCAGTTGAGTTAATTATGAAGCCAAGGTATTTGCATCTTTGACTAGGTTCTAGAGAGCTTTTTTGATAATTAATAATAAATCCCAGGCGCTCCAGCAGATCCGTTACGTAATTCAAATTATTTCTACAAGATTCATACGATTTACTGATCAATAATAAGTCATATATATGTATGACTGACAGAATTCTAGACTCTCGAATTTTATTTATTACTGGTTTCATAATCTTTGTGTATACAAAGGGGCTTGTACATAGCCCAAATGGTAGACACGTAAATTGGAACATTTGTCCCTGGAATTTAAATCGTAGAAATTTTTTAAATGATTTGTGAATGGGAACCAAGTAATACGCATCCTTTAGATCAACGAAGCACATGAAACAACCCATTGATATTAAATGTTTGACAGATTTAATGTCTTCCATTTTAAAATGGAGGGTATCTATGAAATCATTAAAATTTTTTAAATTAAATTAAGCTGACTCGCTGGGTTCTGGGTTTGAACTTTATCATGGGCCTTTTGCTCTGATTCCCCACCTGCCTGTATTTTGCAGGTGGGTATTTCGAGTTTCCCTGATCCCTTGGTTTTGAACTTGTTGCCTTGGCTGTAGGTTTAATGTTGGAACACGCTTTTTCAACATCTTTGGCTTCTTTGACATTTTCCGCAAATTTTTTTCCGTACAGCTACTCGTCAGCTTTGGTAGCATCAATAGTTGGTCTAATTGATTTACTCATTAACGGGGTTATGTAAGCTCTACGAGCAACTAAATGTTGATAAAATGTGTCCGTTAATAACTTCCCTGCATCACATAAGTATTTCATTAACGCTTCTTGATCTATGCCATCTTCTGGATCCTCTAGGATCATTGAAACTGCTGCACCTAGCGCTGAGATTGCTGAGCCGATGCAATTTTGTGTTTCAGCAAAATGCTCACCTCTTTTAGTTGCAATTTCAGTCATGACTGGACTGATTTCTATGTTAATTTTTGGTGCTTCTGTATATAAATCGTCCTTTCGGGAATAAATTTCCAGAATATTCTTCTTGTTTTCTTCTGGATACCCTTCTCGCATCCACTTCTGCCAGCGGATTTTAAGTTCTTCATTAATTTTTATGGAAATTTCCTTTTTTGTATTAGGATGTTCCCCTAGCATCTCAAGAAAACCCTCATTCATAGGTGGGATATCATCCGTAATCTGTGTAATTTCTTCCGTTTCAGGAATCTCAGCTGATGTTGTTTCAATCTGATCTATATTTGCCTGAGAGGTATTCGGAGTATCAACGTTCTCTTTATCGTTCCCTAATTTGGCTGAAAACAGGAATTTTTTAAGTAACTTTTAATTCACAATACTCTTAACAGTATACAATTGTATACTGTTTGTCTTATGGACTATTTGTCTTATAGACTGTTTGTCTTATTGACTGTTTGTCGCATGGACTGTTTGTCTTATAGACTGTTTGTCTTATTGACTGTTTGTCGTATGGACTTGGTGTCGTATAGACAATTGTACGTATACCTAAGTATACAGGTATACCTAAGTATACCTACGTATACGTACACACATGTATGCACTTACATATGTAAGTATATAATGTGTAGACAAAATACACTTCTATTTTAATACACTAATTTCGTATGGAAATTAATGACCACCGTGTTATTATATTTGCTTACCTGGAGTCTCTTGTATTATCTGCGAGAGCGACTTAGTGAGGTTATACAGCTGTTTTTCGATGTTTTGGAGTCTATCTTCGGTCCTTTGCTTCTTTCTTTCCTTTGATTTCGACTTTGATCGAGATCGTTTTCTTTTCCCCTTTTCTCCTGTCATTATTTTTCTCTTAAATCTGTTTTAATTATACTTAAAAACTCAGCACGTGTGAAAAATTATACACAACAAAACAATATGACTATAGGAGGCGCCACGGACGAATAAGAGACAGCAGAGGAGGTAAATTTGAAACTTAAACTCTAAAAAGTATGAAATCTTAGCAATGACAAGCATTACTACAATTTATCATCGAAAACGAGACGTGTAGTATAATTGTACGGGACCTGTAGCTGTTATCGCTTAGGTTCTCTCTTACTTACTAAACGCTTCCCAGTCTAAGGTATAGCGTGACGTTCGAATATACAAACGCCTAATCTGTTGTCGGTTTAGTATGAAGAAAACATATATCCCCGGTTTGGACGGTCAATATGCGAACGTCACAAATGCATACATTTTTAAGACATCCCCCCAACATGCGATCTTTCCATTATCCTCGATGTCACTCTTATTGAAATTGTTTCTTACAGATTTTAACAAATGTGGAGGGTCAAATATGACAAAAATTTTTTCAGATTTCTAATAAAAATATGGTTTTTTGGGAGTAATATTTAAAGTTTTAAGCAACCCAACATTCCGGGGCCCTTGATCGAAGACGATTACCTTTGGTATTCGTATAAACCTATTTCACATACTTGTACGACTGATTTTTGAATAATGTTTTGCGTTTTATTAGAATTTCCTTCACTGGACAGGAACCAATATCCTACTATCTGTTTCGCATTTTTGTTAATCCATCTTATAATGCACGTTAATGCAGATGTCGCGCATTCCGGCTGCCGTAAAAGTGATCCATATGCGGATCATAGTATACTTTACTATGTAAGTGAATTTCGTCGAAAATCAGCGATACTGTTAGATATGTGCGAGGGCAGTGAATATAACAAGTTATGTTAATAACCATTTATTATAAACTAGACAACGGAAATACAATTATGCGAACCGAGAATAACTATTACCGTTCCGTGTGTTACACGGAATCGATACTATTGTTAAACAAAATCGGATCGACAGTGACGTGTCGGAACGGTGCTAAGTGGAGGCAATCGCAGTGGCGTACCAAACAGATTGCACCCGTTCTAACAGAGACTACTTTGTTTTCTACAGCAGCGGTCAAAAATTTTGCTTGCAACATGTTTAACACTTACGTATCTATACCAGGGTAAATATGAAATTTCTGCTAATATGAACGTAATGTCCGTATTGTCGGCAAATACAAGGATTTCCTAAGAAATCTATAGGTTTTAGAAGAATGATAGAGCGAAATCTTTTAGTCTATCATCGTACCTGTGTCCGTATTTACTAATGTTTATTAGTTTCATCTGCGATAATATTAAAGTCAGTGCATCAGCAGAAAGAGCACGTGATACTTTTTCTAGTAATTTTACTTAACACTAGTAATTTTACTTAATACTTATGTTTTTTTTCCGCGTATAAGATGCCGCTGTGACGCATTTTATGTACCACAGAAAATATAATACATATGTTTGCGCTACAGGCTCTAAACGATTCCTTAAAAGTTCGGTTCTGGGATACTAGGGACGCTATAAATCGTATACGCATACCTTCCACTCTATCTAATCCCCATAAAAAACTTCAAAAAAGTAAAAAAATTACGCCAAGTACATGAAAAAATGGACATAAAGACATAAAGAGTAATGATAGAAAAATAGAAGATTCCCCTAAAAAAATTCAAGAAAGTAGAAAAAGGTGTGAAATCGAAATGAGCAGGCATGTACATGAAGGTTCTCTCCAGTAAAGTGCAAGGTGACACTGTGTAACATAATATAAAATTTAGTGTTTTCCAACTATGCGCAGCTAAAATGCTGTGTTCAACAGTGCAGACGTTCAGACCCTAATGACAACTCATGTAAACTGACTGCTCCGCACTTCGGCGGTGAAATGAAGAAGCTAAATAGTGTCTCAACCACAAACTGAGACTGTTTAGACTTTTGCCTAGATATCCATGGCCTGGAAATCAAATGCTTGGCGTACTTCTTTGATCTCAATTCTTTTTACAAATACAATTTGTATAGTGATAACCATATACTTACCAATACAATATCACTACACGTAGCCTTTAAAATAATTATTCAATTTGCGGCGTCCAAATGTCACAAATACAAACTGACAGGTTATACAGTTTAGAAATGACAAATGATGTCACAAATACAAACTGACAGGTTATACAGGTTAGAAATGACAAATGCCGTCACAAATACAAACTGATAGGTTATACAGGTTAGAAATGAACGAGCGGATATTATAATTCCGGCCGACGAGCCCTGCCGACTGATTCCGAGAGTCGACGAATCGACGAACGGCCTTAACTCCTACTGGCTAAGTGTTGACGAAAAGAATAAAAATCAGAATCAGAAGAAAAATCTACAATTTCTGATCGATTCATGACATGATATTACGATATCTCGCTCGCGCATGTCATTTTCACGTCGCGGAGGGGAATTGTTCTCCGCGACATCTTTTGGCTGTTCGTAATCGGTCATGTAGGAATTTTTCATATGTGATCGTATATAATGTACGGTTACAATATCTGTTAGCAGTTTTCCTGTATCAAATAGCTCTTCTAAAAGATCTAATTTACCCACCTCTTTGTCTCCCTCAGAAAGCAATTTTGACACCGCTGAACCCAAAACTGCTACGGCCGAGCCAATTACATTTTGGGTATTGGTGAAATGTTCATTCCTTTTCACCTGGAATTGCTTTCCTTATTTAATATTGGCGTTTCCAGGTTACATGATCCGTTGATCATTTTATTTCGTGTTATTTTTGACCAATTCCTGTAAAAGGACCTCAATCTCCCTGCTACAGTCTTTTTACCTCTATTTCCTGTAGACCTGATGCTGTATGTTCTGTGGCCGTACACTCTGGTAAGTCTATTCTGATTCCCTCTTCACTGCCCCTTGGGTCTGAATCTTATGTCCTTCTTTGGTCTTATTTTTTGTGCTTCGCCCACCTGTCTCTGTGGTACAAGTGGGCCTTTCCTGTTTTCCGACCCTGTTTTGTATTGAGTCTTTTGAGGTAGACGCACTTGTTTAAACTTTTCCAAAGCCTTCTCATCTTTTATACTTTCCCCTAATTTTATAGGCATGGGAAGTATTTTTTGTGTCAATGTATAATGCTGTAACGTGTAATGCGGAGAAAGAGAATAAGCTCACGCGTCACAGCAATTTATTTTAAAATAATATATATATATGGTATCCCACTTCTGACACCAATTCAGCTGTAACGCGTGACGCAGATAGAGAAATTAGTCACGCGTCACAGCAATTTATTTTAAGATAATACGTTTATATATATTTTACTTGCCTATCGGCAAGGTCAGGTCTTTGTTGCAGCAGTCCCGTACGGGCCCTGTCTCGTATGTGAATTTCTCAGAGAAATCTGGATAGAAATGTTAGTATTCGAGCGGATTCAAGAATTTAAATTATGAAAACAGTTTTCTGCTGTAATAGGGCTATCGTATTTAATGAATAGAAAGTTTTACAGGTTTAGCAGAATGGCAGTACAATTGAAAGTAATATAAATTTTATTATAATAGTATACTGTGTGAACTATGCCCAAGTACTAGAATTTGCTCTTTGGATTAGTTACGATTTTTCGTTCTTTCGTTCTCACTTTACAATATATATGTTTATACAAAATTATCGGAACAATTGTGCGATGGTTAATAATCAATCAGGTACCACCCGTGAACATCAATTAGGATTTACCCGGAAATGAAATATCATTTTTGATATTCCGAGTGGTCACAATTATCCAAATGTACATATAATAATATCGTATTGCAAAATGACACTCACCACTACGATTTTTATACACTTTAACGCTGCGATATTCTGCTGCGATATTGGCGATGATGATCGTCAAATGATGCTCTGGTCGGAGGAAAAGCACACACACACACACGTGAAAGAATTTACTAAGTTAAGGCAACCGGCTTTATTACTAAGTTAGATCGGCTAAGTTAATATTTACAAAAAGGAAAGATTTAACATTAAAATATTTAAAATAAATTGAATATTTTAAGCAAATAAAACAATAAAAATAACTTGTTTTACGAGGAATAGAAAATAAAAAAAATTAAAATAACTTGTTTTACGATGAACTAGAGTCTTTTGCCTATCACTCACTTCGTATATCACTACTAAGTACTCGATAATGCAAACTCTGCTCTAATTTAGCTCGCTCGGACTGCTATCACGCTCGCGCGACTGTACGATGAAAAGTGATCTCGGCTCGTGCTTTGCTTAACCACGTAAACTCTATCGAACGTTCTAGAATGTTTGAAGACAAAGGATCCAGAGGCACGTGATGGCACGTTCATTGATATAAAAACTATCAACATTGCTCAGCGACTTGGCACGCGCGAGAATCTTGTATTGACGAATGGTGCCATCCCTTCGCGTCTCGCGCCACCGAACTGCTCAATTCGTCCGCGCGACAACGTTTCGCGAGTGGAAAACACAAGGCTGCTTCTAGGTTGCAACGTGATTTCCCGACACGGTCCGCGATCCGCGTCGGGAAGCGTGCAATATGAGAGTTTTCCGACTTCTTACGTCTTTACGGGAGAACCCGAGCGCCAGGTATCAGGAGATACCGGCATGAGAATCCGAAAGTCGCGAAAATTACCACAGCTAGCGATCCGGATCGCGGAGAGAGGCGCGGATCGTCGGCGAGGAAAGGAAGTCTGAGAAAGCCGTCTTCACGGCAAGACGGGGCGGATTAACACAGCACTTGTTTAAAATAATATAGAATATATTGTACGCGAAAATTTTTACAAAATACGGTGTACACTGCCGAGCTGTCGTAGCGTCTAAGGTCACCGGGACGACTGGTAACCGACACGAGAACTACGTTTCGATAACACGTGCTGATTTCGTTCACGTTAGCCCAAATTCCGTCGCGATTCCCACAAAAGCGACTTTGGAAACGATGTTCGGACAGTCATGACGCGGTCGCGGTGGGCCGACCTCTTCGACGAGAACGTTAACCGGCAGCGATTCAAACACGTGCGCGTTACAATGGACTCGCGACTAGATGTTCGTTAATTCGTTCGATATCCTACGAAAAGGCGATTTCCCGCTAACAATGCTATTTCGCCCGACAGGGTGCTCGGCAGCCACCAGGTAACCCGACCAATTCACGATATCCTATCCATGAGCGTGAGGTAAAGGAGGAAGCGCTTACCGTACCGTTCACCACGTGTGTCGCTGACGAAATAGGACGAGATACGCGAGCTCGTCGCACGCGTTGGCTCACGCGCTTCCCCCCAGCCTCACCTCAATGGTCGGCGGCACGCGGCACCTTATGGCGGCCAAATTCAAATCACGTTATCGGCGCGCTCGTCATCGGCGGTCGTCCAGTCTCGTCCCTCGGCGACTTTGGTGGCTTGTCGGTGCTGGCATCCCTCGAAGACTCTGGAGCGGGCCGGGTCTCGGTGCATTCGAGAACCCGGCTGACCTCGCTATCCTAAACGGCCTCCTGCCCCCTGAAGGTCGTAGCGGAGTCCAGGGGCTGTTACCAAGAACCTCCAACCCCTGTCCATTTGAGCTTCGTCTGGCCAGTCCGTGCAGCCGGCGCCGGGTTGGACGGGATCGGTAGCCTCTAAGCCGCATCGCTCGGTGTTGCCGTCGTTAGCCCAACGCTATTGCCCTTCAGATACGCAAATTAGTCATAACCCTGAGTTACCCTGGTGGCGCTCTCGATCTTGGTCGGTCTCGTTCCTCGCGGAGAGTTCACCTCTTTGTGACGTGGGAATCTGCCACGTCACAAGGTATACCTCAGCTTCCAGAACGTTCGAAATGAAGAAATGTCAAAAGAAATGCTTAACCCGATTACGTGGTATTTATACATCTCTCCTTCAAGTGATGTCTGTAGCCGTCGTATTAAATATTTAGCAAAACGAGTAATATTTGAATTTAGCAATGATACGTTGTGTGCTTATCCTTTACCACGACGCTTGAATATTTATATCGCATATATAACAATTAACGCATAACTTTCGCATAAATTCCGCGGTACACCCACCGCAAAGGATAAGGTGTGGCGACCACGCGCCGAAAAAGCAACGCGACGCGGAATTCTCGATACAAAAAGAAAGTATCCGAAAGAAAAGAAAACCTAACCGGCGCGACTTATCCTATGGGGGCCTCGTAAACAAGAATCCGCCCTAGAATAAAATACAGTCGGAAAAAAATGGGTTACGCCGAGAATTAACGGCCGCGCGTTTCGAAGGGGCCGCGCAGTAGATAACCGGAATAGACGGAGGGAACTGCAAAAGGTTCTCGCCTCCGGGGGTGGTCCTGTTGCGGAAAAGTGCACCGGAGCACGCTCGCGGACACACACACACACACACACGATTATTAGTGCATTCTTTGGTTCTTCTAAAGTTTGGTCGTCTTTTTTGCACCTTGAGATTATTGCTATATCATCTGCGTAGAGAAGTGTGGGTTGTGTCCTCATTCCATTTTTTACCAGATCTTGAGTTAGCTCTTGAGTTTGCTTTCCGGTTTTTATTTTTTCTTGCTTTTTTTTTCTTTTTGTCATTCTTCTACTCTTGTATTGAAATATTTTATTATTTCCGACTTCCATATTTCGTACCTTGCTTGGAAATCTTGTTCTATTTGGATTTTGCTGTTAATTTCTGCTTCCTTGTTATTGAGAACGTATCTAAAATTATTCCAACCTATATCTCCTAATTTATATAGCCTATTGTTTTTCCTTTTTGTGCCTGTAATGTTTGAAAAATGTGACATCGGGTTTGATTGTATAACGGTAAAATTAGTAATTTGATGATCTGATCCCATATCAATACCTGAAGCCGCCCATTCTATGTTATCCAGATTTTCAAAATGACAAATGATCAGATCGATATTTGAGAAGTTGTCTGACTTGGATTTCCTAGACACCGTATCACAGTTTACTACCATAAACTCTATTTCTTCCAGGGCTAGTTCTAGGCTAATTCCTTCTGGGGTGTTTTTTTGGCAGTTCCAGAGAGTTATGCGCGTTTAAATCTCCTACTATTATCGAGTTTTTGTCTAGTTCTAAATTTACAAACATATCGTTCCATTCATTTAAGTTAAATCTACCGTGATTTCTATAAACTAAACATAATTTTAGATCATCTACCTTATTTGTGTCTTCTAATTCTGCTAAAAGTGCTTCATATTTTTTTTCTTTAGTTATAGTTTTAAGTTTCTTTAATTTTATATTGTTTTTATAATATATACATACATAGGCCGCTACCAAATTGCTTACTTCTTATGCCTGAGTTATCAAAATTAGCATTGTTTATTATGTTATAACCCTGTATATTCAAATTATTGTAATCTATAGTCCAAGTTTCCGTTATTAAAAATATATCATATTGCAAAATGTTTCCCTTAATTTTTCTATTTTGTTTCCTATACTCCTCGCATTCCATATACCTAGTTTGATGCTTACATTATCTGGCATATTTGTTTTCTATTGTTACATATATATAGTTTTCTCGAATAGGTTGCCTGTCAAAAAGTTTACAGTAAGAAGTTGACAAACAAAATTGGTTAAACAATATTATGATCGGCTATAATCTATGTCACGAATTTTGAGAGATATGTATATATATACACGCGGTAAACTAATTAAGTAACTATCGCAAATAACAAAAAAAAGGAAAATAAATATTTGACCGTATCGCACAAGGGGCTGCGTGGTTGTTCTCTGCTTGACTCTCGGGGGTCTTCAGGCCTGCCCTTGAGTCGACTCGTTACCTGTGTTGCTCCTCGGCGTTTATCCAGTGACGCACAGGGCTCGCAGCGCAGGTCTCGAGGTTAGCCGCTTTTCTTCCCGATCGTCGACTCTGCTCCCAACGGAGACAATCGTCAGCTCGATGCGGCGGTAGCGACGATGAGGATAGACAGCCACGAGTCGTGGCGAAGATGCGGTGACGCAACTATGGTGCAGCTAGACAGCAACGAGTCCGTAGCGAAGGTGCGATGACGCAACTATGGTGCAGCTAGACAGCAACGAGTCCGTAGCGAAGGTGCGATGACGCAACTACGGGCTCCGGACTGCAAAACGGCCACGAGGCTTCGGAAGAAGGACGACAAGCTACCACGAGGCTTGTACCTTGGGCTCCGCTCGCTGCACACACTGTCGTAGAGCAAGAAGCAAGAAGAAGGGGGCGGGCTCTTTGCGCACACGAAGCCTACAGACTGGTACTTTGCGCAGGCGCACACGTATCAGCTCCTCTCTTACATGCTCGCGCTCGAGCAGCCCCCTCTCACACACGCACACACGCGCGTTGCCACGCATACCTGCGTACGCGCACACTGTTTTTCAACACGTAGTAATGGTTTTTTAGCGGCGACGCATCCTTTCAAGCCATAATTTCGTAGACGTCGCTGTACCGTCGAAACAGATACTGCTGTTTCGCGTGCAGAGTTGAGTTGTTCGCGAATTTCGGGGGCTGTGAGAGAACGATTTTTCTTACTTACAACACAGATGAACTTGTCCTCTTGTTTTGACGTAGTTTTAGGCCTCCCAGAACGATGACGACTCTGATTACACCCTGTTTTGCTCTTTCTTTGTAACGCTCTCATGACTGCATTTTTAGAAACATTACATTTAGAAGCAATTTTTCGTGTTGAATAACCTTCTTCATGTAGTGCCACAATAACTGCTCGTGTCTCTACACTCAGCTCTGCTTTTCGACCCATTTCTCTATGAATGAAACATGAAATATATAGTTTTATTCACATTACAATAACGAGATGATATTTTTCGAATTACTTCAATTTACATAAAAATTTTTGTCGAACACTTACGATTTTGAATACGAAAAATGTTCTACTCAACTTTTAGTAAAGAAAAATATAACAAACAATTGGAAATATAACTCTTGGAGTGAGTTTTTGCAGCACAAGGATGTTACGCGTAATAGACACTAGACGCATCGATAGAATGCAACAAGTTATAACACGTTTATGCTCGATCTACGCGTCTCCCAAGGGCGCCCTCTCTACTCTGACACCCTCCTACACTCTGACCAGTAGCAAGACGCACGTGCTTGACAAAATCCACTGAGTAGCCGACTTAATTATGTAGAATTCAAAAATAAAGCAAGTGGACCCAAACTTTTGACCGGTAGTGTATATATATAGTAATAATAGTAGTCGCGGAAAAAAATGTATAAGCTTAAATTGAAATTCGTTACGATATTTAGGATGTAACAACAGTCGCAGAATATGTGATTAAAGGTTTGTTCTGAATGGCCGCACCAGGATTTACTATCTTTGATGATTCCAGTTCTTGCCAAGGACGCTGCTAGGTTGTAATGATTGGACCTATATTGTGTGATCCAGGAAGTGATATACCTGGGAAGTCTGCGTCTTTGGAACTAGGGAGTTTTAATTGGTTCAAAAAATGTGTGGAAGTAGATTGTTCCCTTAGCAGATGAGACAGTTAACCATGTCTGTAGAGTATGTAGACATATTTCCTCCAGTAGATGACTGAGTGCATCTGAGAATGGGAGATTGTCATGCGTATTTGAAGTACTGTTTGTTGCCTCTTAAATATTGGGTTCATCCCATTAATAATATAAGAGAAGAAAAGGGAACTTATCATATTTTATTCGAAGAACTTTGTAACAATACATGTAAATTCTTCAATTATTATCTGATGTCTGCCACGTCATATGAAGAACTTCTGAAGAATATACAGAGTTCTATTATAAAAAATGACATAAATATGCGAGCCAGTATACTACCAAGTGAGAAGTTATCATTAACATTGAGGTAAGGACATGGAATGATTAATTCAAATGTTCAGTTACACATTAAAATTTTCTTATTTATGAAAAAGAAAGAGGAACAAATTTAATATAGTGTTAAAAATGGACTCGAATCTGATGTTGAACCTTGGGAATCAAAATCGGTGTTTGAGCATTCTCGCCTTTTTTGGGTGGAGGTTGCGTAAAAAAAAAGTTTGAGCTGCCGATGCGCTCTCGAAGTTTTTCCCGTACAAAACGTCTATATTTACTACAGAAACTTAGTCTAAGTAAAGAAATATATACAGAAACTTATGCACTATTTAGAATTATTTACAAAAGTCAGCTAAGTTAGGCGCGCCCGAACCCTTTGGTTCGAAGCGAAAGCGGTGAAGAAAACCGAAGCGCACGTGGTTCGATTTAGCTTTTAAAGGCGAAGACTTTAAGCGAGCGTGCTACACGTAAGCGTTGCCAACAAAAGACTAATTAGCCGGGCGCTCGCACGGAGATTCCCGATTCCTGGAATCTTCTAGAATTCTTTTGTTCGGCGTCACCCGTCTCTCCCCCCAACTACTCCGGCGCTCCGTTGGCCAGCGGAGCGACGGAGACCGACAGCTATAGAGAGAGACGGAGCGAACACCGAACGCTGTTGTCAAAAAAGACGGACCGGTGTTTAAAGTGCGAGCGCTCGGCTTACCTTGTCAAGCCGTTTAAAGGCGATATGTTTAAAGTTCGAGCAACCGTAGCCGACGTCCGAAGAGTTGAAATTATCGGCTGCTCAAACAATCGGAATGCGAGTGGACTTTCTGCAATGCTTGAAAATGCTTTAGTAGTATGTGGTTTGGCAGATTTTATAGAAACACGGTGTGGAGTAGGTTGTGACGTACCTCGCCCCACGTTGGGCGTCAAATTTTGTGACGTACCTCGCGTGGGCGGCCGGGAAAGCCGCTAATCGACACGCTCGGTCGCACAATTCCTACGGACGAATTTATTTAGAAGAATTGGGCGCCAGTGCCAAGTGCACGCGTCCGTTACGTTCGTCCTTCCAGCTGCTCTACGGAGAGCGAAACTCAGGGGAGGTCGAAAGCCCTCTCCTGGAAGAGGGCCGTCACGGGGGGCCTGATTATTCAGGTCCCGGGCGCCGATGGGGGCCCGGAGGCAGACGCCTTGGCGGCCAAAATTACCGCCGCCTTGGAGAGCCTGGAGGTTAGGGTGGCTAGGCCCGTCAAAAAGGCGGAATTCCGCTTGACGGGGCTGGACATATCCGTGACCCCCCAGGAGGTAGTTGCGGCGGTTGCGAAAGCCGGGGGCTGCACCGCCGAGTCCGTGAGGGTGGGGGAGCTGAAGGCCTCGCCCAATGGACTCGGCACCATTTGGGTGCAGTGCCCAGCCGTGGCGGCCTTGGCCATCGAAAAGGCCAAGCGAATTAGGGTGGGGTGGTCCCTCGCCCAGGTGGTGATGCTGGCAGCCCGGCCGCTGCAGTGTTTCCGCTGTCTTGCCGTAGGGCATGTGCGGCAGCGGTGCACTGCGGCGATTGACCGGAGCGGGCACTGCTACCGGTGTGGGAGCTCCACCCACAGGGCCGCCGAATGCCGTGAGGCCCTGCACTGCGCGGTGTGCGCCGAGTTGGGCCGGCCTGCGGGACATAAGGCGGGGAGCAAGGCGTGCTCCCCGCCCCCAAAGAAGAAGAAGGGCCGAAGAGGGGTGGCAGGTGTGGCGCCACCCTCTGCGGCAGCTCGGGGAGGTGGAGGGGATGCTACACTCCCGTCTACCTCCTCTGTGCCAGCTGCGATGGAGGTGGAGGCCGTGGCGTCAGGGGAGGTGGTCTCCCCCTACCCACGCAGCCGTCTGAGGGAGGTCCTGTGACGGCCTAGAAATGGCGCACAGGGCTTCCCTTGGGGTATTGCAGGCCAACCTGGACCACTGCTGCCGGGCACAGGACCTTATGGTCCACTGCCTGGCGGAGTGGCGGGTTGGTCTAGCGGTGGCCACGGAGTCGTACCAAGTCCCCGACTATCCACACTGGTTCGGGGACGAGGACGGCCTCGTGGCGATGTGGTACCGTCGCCATTCGGCGACTGTTCCCCCCTGCACCGTGGTCGAACGGAGCAGGGGGATGGTTTTGGTAAAATGGGGAAGGTTCCTAGACGCAGGATGCTACAATTCAACCCAATTGTAGTGCTGCCGAACTCGGGAGGTTTTTGGACCGGCTGGGGGCTATGTTAGCCCCCTATATGGCCGACCCAGTGCTGGTCCTCGGGGACCTCAATGCGAGGTCCACCGCGTGGGGTAACCCGAGGACCGGCTCCCGAGGCGGAGCGCTGTAGGATTGGGCGGAGGGGGTGGAGCTCCGGTTATTAAACCGGTGCTCCGTACCAACGTGCGTGAGGTGGAACGGCTGGTCCATCGTGGACGTATCGTTTGCGTCAGCCGCCGCCTCACGCTGGGTGTCTAACTGACGGGTCTGGGAGGGTGAAACGTTGTCGGACCACAGCTACGTCCTTATGGACGTGGCTACTGAGGGCCGTGATTATCGGCTCCGCCTGGCCTCCGGCCAGGGAGCGCGGGGCAGAAGAGGGGGCTTTGTGGATCCGGGACACGTTGCAAATGATTTGCGACGTAGCTATGCCCCGGATCTGCGAGCAGCCCCCGAGGAAGTCTGCGTACTGGTGGACGGGCGAGGTTGCCGACCTCAGAAGAACGGCCAGCCGCGCCCGTCGCCAGTATACCCGTGCTCGGCGCCGCCACTTCTTAGGCGGTGACCCGGAGTGGAGAGTCGCCGAACTGTACGGGGTGTACAGGTCGGCGGCGGTGGCCCTCAAGCGCGCGATAGCCGCAGCCAAGGCCAGAGCGTGGGACGAGCTCCTGCTCACCCTCCGTGACGATCCGTGGGGGCGCCCATACAGGGTGGTGCTGGGGAAGCTCCGCCCTTGGGCGTCCCCTGTCACGGAGAGATTAGACCCGGAATTCCTGGGGCGCGTGATTGATACCCTCCTTCCCCTCAACGATGGGGCAGAGGGTGCGTTGGAACGCGCCCCGAGTCCGACTATTGAATGGTCGGATGAATTCCGGTCACGGACTCTGAGCTGTCCCGGGCTATCGGGGGGCTCCGGGCTAGGGGCAAGAAAGCTCCCGATCCGGATGGAGTACCCGGTAGCCTGCTGGCTCTGGCCTTGGGAGTCCTTGGCCCGGCGTACAGGAGCGTCTTGGACGCTAACCTGCGCCGGGGAACCTTCCCCAGTGTGTGGAAGAAAGCGTGCCTGGTTCTCCTCCAGAAAGGGGGAAAACCCGCAGAGTCTCCCTCTGCGTACCGGCCGGTGTGTCTACTTGATGAGGCGGGCAAGCTTTTTGAACGAATCATAGCTGCCCGCCTCCTCAAGCACCTGTCGCGCGGTGGTCCCGACCTCAGCAACAGCCAGTACGGATTCCGGAGGGGTCGCTCAACGATGGATGCGTTGGAGCGTTTGCGCCTCCTCCGGGAAAGGGCTGTCGCTCGGGGCCGGGTGTTGATTGCTGTGTCGTTGGACATATCCAACGCCTTCAACACCTTGCCCTGGAGGGAGATAGCGGTGGCTCTGGATTATTTCCAGGTGCCCCCCTATCTCCTGGAGGTGGTTTGGGACTATCTCCGCGGCAGGGAGGTAGTATTTACCGGCCGGTACCAGGTTGTGCACACGAGGGAGACGCACCGCGGGGTTCCGCAGGGGTCGGTCCTCGGACCGCTTCTGTGGAACCTTGCGTATGACGCGGTGCTGCGGGTTGTCCTTCCTCCGGGCGCGGGTGTCACCTGCTATGCGGATGACACCCTGTTATATGCCGAGGGGGAAGACTGGGGGAGGACCAGGCACCTTGCTGAGTCCGCCCTAGACTGCGTTGTCGGGCGAATCCGGAGGATGGGTCTGACCGTGGCTGCTGCGAAGACCGAGGCAATCTGGCTTTATGGATTGTCTCGGGTGCGGCGGCCGCCCTGCGATCGGGACCTCTGGATTCGCGTCGTGGATACCTTCGTCGACATCAGGCCCACCATGAAGTACCTGGGCCTGATCGTCGACGGCCGCTGGCGCTTCAAGAAACACTTAGACCTCCTGGCCCCCAAAATGGAGGGGACAGCGGCCGCGTTAGCGCGGTTGCTGCCTAATATCGGGGGGCCAGAGTTGAGGGTTCGCCGCTTATATGCGGAGGTGGTGCGGTTGATAGCCCTTTACGGGGCCCCCGTGTGGCATCACTCGCTCGAGGGCAGCCGGCGCAACCAAGCACTCTTTGAAAGAGTGCGGCGCCGGCTCGCCCAGCGGGCCATACGGGGATACCGTACCATCTCTGCCGAGGCGGTGGGCCTCCTGGCCCTGATTCCGCCCTTCCATCTGGCGGCGGTGGAGCGGGCGGCGATGTTTACGATCGCCTGCTCCGCCCGCCGCCCTCCGGGGGTGGAACTCGCGGTTGAGGAGGTACATGAGGTCGAGTGCCAGAAGCCCCAGGCCCGGAGGGACACGCTGGCCCGGTGGAAGCAAGAGCTTGCTCCATCGGGCCGTCCGACTGTCCGGGCCATCCTGCCCATATTTGATATATAGTGCAGGATGCGGAGAAGGTTGACCTTCCGCCTCACGCAGGTGCTCTCCGGGCATGGATGCTTTGGAGAGTACCTGCACCGGATGGGGCGGGAGCCGACACCGCAGTGTCACCACTGCGGTGAGGAGGTGGACACGGCGTGGCACACACTCGAGGAGTGTCCGGCACGGGCCGCGCCGCGCCGTGCCCTAAGAGTCGCAGTGGGTGGGTGGGACCTCTCCCTCGCGGCCATGGTCGACCATATGGCCTCGGGCGAGAGGTCGTGGAAAGCGGCGGCCTCCTTTTGCGAGGAGGTTATGTCGCAGAAGGAGGCCGCCGAGCGAGCCCGGGAAAGAGACCCGGGCTCGGCAAGGAGGACATGAGCGCGGGGACGTCCCTCGCGCCGGCGTACCCTCCTGCGTGGGGGTATGAATAGTGGGGGGCCGCGAGGGGCGCCCCCGCGACGACATGTGCCTCGCATGGAGGCGGCGAATGTGAGGGGCCGGGGCTTGAGCTGACCCTGGCCCCCTGAGGGGATATAATTCCCCTCGACCACACAACCTCGGCCCGTCCCCACTTGGACCAACGGGTCCTGTGGGGGTGCATGGGGGGGTGGGGAGGGGAGGGTCGGGGCGTGCCTGATCACGCCTCCGACGACCCTCCCTTACCGGTGTCGGCGTCTTCTTGTCCTGGCGTTCAGGAAGCTCTTTGTTTCCTGAACCAGTACGGACACGAAGATGCCGGGGGCTGTGGGTGGACCGAGCTGGGGCTCGGGAAGCCCATTCCGACGGCCACGGGGATGGGGACACCTGACGGGTCCCTCCGCCCGGGGTCTTATAGAGTAGGTAGTGGGGGAAGCTAACACCCTCCCCCCGGGATTCATGTAAGATGGGAAGCGTCCTGCGAGTACTCGCGTGATCCAGGCGCTTCCCATGTAACTTAGGTGGGTGTGGGGTTTTAGTGGGTAGCCATCGCGGACGGGCGCGCCTTTGGCGCTCCGCTCCCCGATGGTAGTCCCACATAACCTCGGTTTTTCCCCCCGGGAAACCGAGGTATGCGTAACGCATTTCCCCACAATAAAAAAAAGGGGGGGGGGCCCGCAGGGGGGGGGAAATAAACTTTGATCCGCGTACGTTTAGTTGAATTTCTTTATTTAATCGAAACCGACGCGGGGGAATTCCGCGGTACACGCACCGTGGAGGAAAGGGTGTGGCGACTACGCGCCGAAAAGTATACGCGGCGCGGAATTCCCGATACGAAAGAAAGTATTCGACGGAAAGAAACGAATACGTTACCGGCGCGACTTAACTCTATAGGGAGCCTCGCAAACAAATAGTCCGCCCTAGAATTAAATACAATCAAAAGATTACACCGGGAATTAACGGTTTCGCGTTTCGAAGGGGCCCTCTCCTTCGAAATGCGGCGCGTCCTCAAACCGCGCAAGGTCACGCAGGAGATTCGCGGAACGGACGGAGGGAAGTCTAACGGAGTTCCCTCCGGTGGTAGTCCTGTCGCAGACGAAAAGGGTGCTCCGGAGCATGCTCGCGGACACACACACACGATCCGCACTCTCGCACCCACGCACGCCACAAACGGAAACCCAACCAGTGGGCCCTACCTGAATCTCCCTGGTCCCTGGAGTCTCGATCCTCGGACGATCCTCTCGTGGAGATGGTAGCAGTGCTCCCACACATACTCACGCAAAATGACAATAAAAAAAACTTTTAGGTTTCGCGAGACATTAGGGGCGGCTCGCTCGCGTGTTCCGATCCGTTCGCTCACGGTTAACCGTTCATTCCGCCGAAAATCGATCACGCATCGATCGGCGCGCTCTTCTCGCCGCCGTCTCGCGGCTCTCCCCACCCAGAGCTGTAGGGGCTCCTCACGGTGTGCCACCACCGTGGCATCTTCAGGATTCCCCTCTTGGCCGCGTCGAGGGGCGATGGCAGTATCCTTCCCGAGGGTGGTCAGTCCTCTCGGTGGTGGCCACACCGTGGTCCTGGGATGGAGGACACCGCGACCGGTGCTTGCCGCGCTCGCGCGAAGACGCGGCTCTATCCGCGAGGGGTGAAGGCACGCGAAAAAAAGGGGGGGGGGTCCCTACTGACCGCGGTTCTGTCATGCCTCCACTCTCGCAGACCACCTCCGGCCTGGGGTGTCCGGCGAGGAGGGAGCGAGACCCTTCCGGGGGTCAGGGTGCTTTCGTGATAGGCAGAAAAAGTCTGCTCCGTCACAAGGTACAGTACAGTTCATAGAATAAGAATCATATGGGATGTGCGATGAATACTGAGCAGATAATGTAGGAAGATGATGACGATTATTATTATGATGAGGAGGAGGAATAAGAGGTGGAGGAGAGTACAATCCATTTGATATGACATTAATTATTGCAATTTTTATACTCGGTTTGCGGGATGTTGGTATCATTTTAAAATCCTGTAGGAGTAATAGCAAAAAAACTCTATCAGGATCGTTTTCCACAGACTCATTCTCTTTCTTCCATTTTAAGCTTTTTGTTAAAATAGTAGCTAGGTCACTCTCGGAATCAACTCCTCTCTTTCTCTTCCTTGACACTATCTTGGATTTTGTTGGTGAAACGCATGAAAGGACTTCAAGTAGATTAACTTCATGTTCTATTTCAATTTCATTCTCTTCATTGTGACTGAAGTTACTTTCTGACCTGTAAAAAAAATGAATGGATAAATAATTTTAAATCGCATTAGAAATTGTACTTACTCTGCATGAGACATAGACGACATTAGTAACGATAATTGTTAAAAATATGTGTAAGTTTTCCATGTTCTACTAGACTCGGATTTACAATTTTTCCTCTTGCCAATTCTCTGGCAAATGAGTTACGTAAATTTTTCCATGTCCTTTGGAAATTCTTTCCTGTAAAAATTTGAATAAAATTTATTTCCAGATATACTACCCCTCATGGAAGTATGAACACTCAATAAAAATAAGAAGGGTTGTTAAAAATTAATTTGGACACAATTCAATTTTTTATTAGTTGAAAAATACTTATTACAACTTGTACAAGATATAAATAAAGCATTGGTACAACAAAAATTGTCCCGAAAAGTTTTTAGTTCTTAAACATTTTTTTCGTCGAAAAACCCCCCTCTTGATTTAATCACTGCATTCGCGATTCTCGGCATTCTTTCAACTAATTTTTCAAATTTAGTCTGGGATAAATTTTGCCACGAATTATTAAGACTTCGCCAGAAATAATCTTTGAACGTGGGACATTCTTTTCTGAACTGATTTGAATTTGAACTGATCTGTTCAACTCATCCCATAGCAACTTTATAAGATTGAGATTCGGACTCTGAGGCAGCCATGTGATTATTTTGAGTACATTTTGTCGCTCCTGTTTGACAAGATAATTCATACAACGTTTTGATTTATGTTTCGGGTCGTTATCTTGCATGAATTCAAATCCATTGCCGATTAGCCGTAGTCCAGATGGAATAGCATTTTCCATCAAAATTGTTTTGTACTCTTTTCTTTTCACTGTACCATCGACTTTCACTAAATCTCCCACACGAGCGAAAGAAAAACAACCCCACACCATTACAGACCCACCTCCGCGCTTGACCGTAGGAACAATACAGTCTGGTATCACTTTTTCAGTCGCGGACCGACACATAAAGATTCTCCGTTTCTGGCTAAAGATTTCAAACTTTGATTCGTCCGTGCACAAAACATTCTTCCACTCATTAATTGACAGATCGATGTTTCTGGGCCCACTGAAGACGTTTTGTCTTGTTAGTTTGTTACCATGCCCTAGCAGTGGCTTTTTAGTCGTGTCGCGACCGTGAAGCTCACTCTCTTGAAGGCGCCGCTTTATCGTACTGTTATGCCGTGAAAGGGGAGAGAGGGATCCTTGAATCACTTATTCAGACTTTTCTAGAATTCGCTCCATTATTTCATCTTTTCCTGGAGATCTTGACATTTGATTTAAACTACGCCGCGTGGCTTTAGTATGAACACGTGGCTTCGATACCTTTTTTCTCGAACCACTTCGATCCCTTTTATGCTTTTTCTTTCTTTCCGCCGGTGATCTGCTTCTGCTTGTGGATACACTTCTATGTTTCTCCATAATGAATAAGTTTTCTATCGATTTTCTTGATAGAAAATTTTTCTAAGCACTGTTCTCTCCTAGCGCAAAGAACATAATGAAGACGGGACTGAAATACACGCCCGGCTGAAATTTCCGCTGTCCGAGAGGGACCGCAAACGCTTGATAGCGTTCACGGTTGACCGCCCCTCTTGGAAGCCAAACTGGCAGTCAGCCAGATCGGGACTAACGCGCGACAGGTGGCTGGAGAGGCGGGAAGCGATGATGCGTTCCAACATCTTTCCCGCCTCGTCCAGGAGACATATCGGCCGGTACGCGGAGGGAGACTCCGCGAGCCTTCCGTCCTTTCTCAAGAGGACCATCCGTCCACTCTTCCGTAGTCGGGGGAACTCCCCCGACACCAGGCAGGAGGTAAACAACCTCCTCACCCTGTCGAAGAGGACGCCCAGGGCCAAAGTCCAGGCACGGCTGGGTATCCCATCAGGCGCAGGGGCGGTGTTTTTGCCTCGGAGCCAACGAATAACCGCGATCATCTCCCCATCCGTGACCCCCACACCGGAAGGCCGCTCGATATCGCGGCCCTCTGTTCCGGGCACTGGTCGGGCTGCCTCCCCACCAGGAGGAAAGAGCGTGGCCACGACCCGCCCGAGGAATTGGTGGTCAAGGCTCTCTGTGAGCGGGGGCGCCCACGGCTGAAGCCGCCCCATCACCAGTTTGTATGGGCGCCCCCAAGGATTTCTATCCAGAGAGCCGAGGAGATTACTCCACGCCTGGGCCTTGGCCCTTTTGATGGCCAGCTGCAGGGCCGCTACCTTCTCACGGTATGCCCTGTACAGCTGGGCAATCCACTCCTCATCAACTTGTCGTCGTCGACGGGCGCGGGAATACTGGCGTCGCGCGCGGATGCACTCAGTGCGAATATCCACAATCTCGCGCGACCACCAGTACACCGTCTTCCTCGGGTGGACCCTGGTCCGGGGCATAGCGGCGTCGCATATCGCCGTCGTTGCGCCCCGGAGCCGTTGGGCTTCCACCTGCCCGTCAACAGGCCCGGCCGTATGTTCTGGCCAGGCCACGACGTGGGCTGCTGCCATTAGAGCGTCCTCATCCATCTTCTTGAGTGCCCATCGCGGTGGTGGCCTTCCCGCCACTGGGCGATGCGGGGTAGTGCATTTCTGCCGGCGGAGAGGCCGATGACCACGTATCTGTGGTCAGATAACGATTCGGCCTCTGCCGCCACTCTCCACCCCGAGATACGGCGCGCGACTGCGGGAGTAGCCCACGAGAGGTCCACAATAGACCCCCCATTCCACCGCACGCACGTATCGACAGAGCTAACCCGACCTTCTACTCGACCTCTGCATCAACAGATCCTGAGCCCTGGCCGAGTGGTTGAGGTTTACTTGTATAATGGGCCTCGAGGGATCCATCATAAAAGCTTACTGGGTGGTCTCCATGACCGCCGTAAAATCGGCCACCACTGGCCACCTCCTCCGGGGTGACGGAGTCGATGAGGCCCCGGATCCTAAGATCCGCCCTCTTCGTGGGTTTCGCGACACGCACCCCGGTTCCGGCCAGAGCCTATCATTGTTATACCCTGCTCCAACGCTGACAAGGCTAAACCGGTCAAATTTTGTTCAATGACGAATAACTGATCTCTTTTAACACCTGTTTCGTTTAGCGACGATACAATTTCTTCGTTCAACTCAGGTGCTTCTAGAGAAATATTTCCATTACGAGGGTATTTGTCTACTACCTCATCTTTTATCTCTTTAGATAACCCATCAATTAACCATGGAGACCATCTCGATACTAGACTTCGGTGAAGATGGACTTGTATTTTGTTTTTCGTTCCAGGATCATCTTCGAGCACCAGCTCGACCTCGTCGTCTAACTTTTTAGCTCATTAGTCACCTCATTGGTCTCAACTCATATTATTTGGTTATTAACCTCCTTAACCTGCCGCTGGTTAAAGCTACACTTGGGGCTTGGTCATCTTTGACCTGTTCTGACGATTCTTTATCAAGAATCTCTTCATTTTGTGGATTTCCGTCCACATTTTCTTTATTAGAGTTATCTTGATTCTCATCTGCAAGACAAAACAAACAAGGGTCTGTGAAGATAATGCCAGATGAGTATCAACAACACTAGTAGTTATTGTCTCCTTCGTGCAAAATTCACTAGCCTGAAACGCCCGTCAAGCCACATTTTCATTGAGTGCTTGACGTCGTGTAATTATTAAATAATATAAACTATCATTTTATTGTTCAATTTACCTGTCTTTTTTGTCTTGGTAATTGTGTTTGCCAAACACAAAATCACTTTTTTCTAACCCCCATAGACGCTTGTTACGTCCGGCCCTACCTTGTGGAACTGCTTCCACTACTCCTACCTCTACCTGGTTTTCTTCAGCAGCAGGAGCCGCCATGTCTGGAATTTGGAAAAACTCTCCTGCTATTTCCACCAACTGGTGTCGACGTTGCATATGTCTAAGCCGATAGAGGTCTGGCACATCTGACTCAAGGTTAGCGTGTTCCTACGAGAAAGTATATACTTTTGTAGCAAGCTCTCTGAGTCGAGCCTCTCCCAAAGAAGACATCATAGACGACTGTTCACGATAGCCTGTGAAGGCCTGGTCTTTAATCAACTCCCGCTTGATATATTGGCAAATGTAAGCCAAATCAGCATATTGTCTCACCAAAATTTGTGGTCGGACTATCGTACAAAAGGGGTTCCTCAAGAGGAACATGGCCTGAGTTAAACTATCAACAAAGTTAGATATCGGTACCCCTTTTGCGACAAGTAGGTCAACATCGAATGAGGACATCTTAGTTATAACGTCCGCAATTGTCGAGAGGCTAGTAATATTAGAATTAGCAGATTGCTCCACTATCCACGTAAGAGACATCGTTTCTGCTATTTGAAGTTGGCTCCACATTATGGCCATTTGCTGATAAACCGGTTCCCAAGTCATATCGGTAGCTCTATACATGCGAGCAAAGTGTAAACATGTCGTATGATTCACGTAAGCATAAAGTTGCAAGTCGGGGACAAGCGCTGCAAATTGTCCCTTTCGTCGATTAACCAGCGAAGCCGTAATATTGATCTCTTTCGCAAGGATAGTGATAAAGGTAAACACTGCAGATGCTATTACAGCTCTGTACTTATCCAGATTTTGATAAGTTTTAGCCTCATAGTAACCAAGATGGGCTCGTGAAGGTGCGCCCCTCCATACATTGATGATGTCGTCTATCAACACAAAATCGATTTCACGTAGGTCAACAAGATGATGGGCAGGATTGGATAATTGATTCCATGCTGCTTGAGCGTTAGCATTAGAGAAAATCCCCGATGGAAGAAGATAACCTTTAAATAGGGCAAAAATAGACGACTGGTGTGAGATCTGTACATTGCCGGGGAGGACAAAAGCAGATTCCTCTCGTGTCATTAACCTCGCACCAGCTTCCATACAAGCAGCTACTATTTTGTTCACTATCACGCTCATCTCATTACGTGGGGGGACATAATCACTGAGTATAGTGGATATTTCGTTTCTGCATATAGCAATGTCTCGGAAGGTAGAGTACCCAGCAGCTGCACTTATACCAACTATATCTCCAAACCAGCGAGCGTTGATTTTGGACTCATCAGTAATATTTTGCATACGACCCCAGTTTTGAGCTACTATTTCTGCTATGCCGGTTCGAGCCAGCCATTCCACAAACATATCATAAACACTCCTGTCAGCACTGTCTAGTGCGTCACCAGAGGCAATTAATGTTGGAGGCTTCAGATGTGCCCCACCTGCTGATAAGATTTGTCCCATGTTCGAGATGACCGCAGGTACTTTATACGAGTTCTTTACATCTCAAATGTCGGACGCGCATGCCGCTCGTGCCGTCAGCACAAACACCAAATTCGTAGAACAATAAATTCCCGAGACACCTGACCACTGATTTCCGGCCTCGTACGGGAATCCGCTCACCCCTTTTCAATGTCGCGAAAACAGTTTCGGAAACAAAATTTATTTCAATTTATTTAACAGCGCATAATGGAAAATTTCTCAATCACGGGAATGCTCTGCTGTATCCTATGGGTATTTAGCACAGCCAATGAGATCGAAGGGGATTATGAAATTACACCTTTCAAAAGTAACCCAGGCTTGTTCTACGAAGAAGAATTACCCATTCGGATTTTCCACCCAAAATGGAAAGTAGTAACAGCCCTAGACGTTCAAGATATTCTCGATGCAAAGTCAATTATTCTACCACAAATGGAAAGAATCAAAACACTTTGTGACAATTACAGCTGGACATCCTGTCCTGCGGATACAATTAGAATCGATTTAACACGAAAATTATCAGATGCAAATCAGTACGAGCAACTTTAACGAAATAGTCTAACAAAACCAATAGCCACAAAATCACGAAGATCAGCACCTTTGGGATTTATTGGTACAATTAGCAACGCCCTTTTTGGAACGCTTACAGAGGACGACGTAAAGTATTATAACCAGGAAATAGACAAAATTTATAAAGACCAAAAACACTTATCAGAACTATTGGGAAAACAGGCGCACATTGTTAGATTAGAATTCCAAGACATTCACCAAGACCTAATAAAACTAAGGAATTCTTCCTTAATAATGGATAACAAAATAAAACAGTTAACAGCAGGTCTCCTTAAACTCGATGAAGTCGAGACAGAGATGGAGTTACAAAGAGCCACAACGTCTTGGACGTATCAAATATCCAGACAAGTGGACGAATACCTTCAGGCTTTACTAATATTGACAGACGCAATAATGTTTGCTAAATTAGGAATGTTACACCCAGCTATATTATCACCCGATCAACTCGAACTAACATGTACCCGTATTAACCAATCAACACCATATGAATTTCCCCTCTGCTTAACAGAACTACGATCAGAAAGATTTTATAGAATAATCACAATCAGCACAATATATTCAAATGGAAGAATGCTAATATCAATCGAAATTCCCCTCCTAGATAAAGCACCCTTCAACCTATATCGGGTACATCCATTACCATCCTTTTTACCAATTTCACATAACATTTCCAGTGCCATGCTCATTGTACCACAAACCCCATACCTCGCAATCGATGACACTTATAAGGAATATCTCTTGCCAACGGAAAGCTTTATTAAAGGGTGCAAGATTCACCCCACCAAATACATCTGTCAGCTTACATTGTCATTATATAGCCTGGAGGAAGCACCAATTTGTGAAATTGACCTTCTTATTCATAAACGTACCATAGAATGGAAAAATTGTAATATAAGATCATTAAAATCAACCGGCATATTTATCAATCGACTCAAAACTACAAACACATGGCTATACTCTGTCAAAGAGAAAACACCGGTACAAATCAAATGCAATTACCGCGCCGCAGGCTATGAACTGATACAAGGACCAGGAATTTTGAAACTAAAAAAGAATTGCCAGGCACAAATAAATAATTCAAGGATAATTGCATCAGAAGAAATAACATCTAAAGTAAACTCGACATTTAAATAACTACCAAGCCTAAATATAATGCACCTGATACCACAAATTACACCTCATCACATACAAATAATATCCGATTATCAACAACAAGAAATACCGCTAGGACCATTACATGATAAAATAAACGAGAAATCCATTGCCTTACTAGAAATCGAACAACAAGCAAACAATTTAGCGACACATCACCGTACGCAAAGATTAACATCTTATTCAACCTATGGAATATCCTCGATAGAGATACTAATTATCATAATTGGCATAATATGGGCTGTTACAAAATTTTATAAGAATCGTTGTTCAAAACCCAACATAACCAAAGAAACCAATTGAACAAATAGAGATGGGAACATTAAAACATAAGAAAACAGAAAATGTAGCATCACCCTATACATAACTGACGATCTCGCCACCGTTTTGCATACCACCAATTCCAAGAAATCCACCAGCACTCACAGCAGACCTCACGGAAAAAATCAGCAATGTCCACTTCTACTACAGCGTACGGGTAAAGACGTAATATCAAATCCAATCAGAACTCACCGCTACCACCTCCATTCATACCTAATATACCCTACATAAACCATCGCACAATTACCCCATGCCATTATCAAATTTTTTTTGTGTGAACGACAAGTACCGCAATAAAGAACAGCAATAAAATGGGTTACTACAGAAAACAAGGAAATGGTATGTACTCATATAGAATCTGCCAAATAATTTTTTTTCTTCTTCTCCTTCTCTCTTCTCTTTTTTAATAAAATAAAAAAAAAATTTGTGTCTCTTTAATAAACTCAACTCTTTAATAATTTTTGTTTCTCTTTCTTTCTTTTCTTTTTATTTCTCTATTTTTCCTTTCTTAAATAATTCTTTAATTCTTTAGTAATTGTTTTTCGTCTTATTTTTTCTCTTACTTCTTTAAACTCCGTTTTCGCCTACGTTTTTCCCTTTGAAGGGTGGCGATCCTTTTTATCGCTAAGTGTCACTTCGGTGATTCAATTTTCCCGTGACACTTTTTATCGGGAATTCGTTTAACCAGGTCTCACATATACACATGATATCGTAGTCGTCCAGTACGTTCATTAAATCATTACTTTTTTTGAGTAAACTGTGCGCATTCCATAATCCGATATTTACATTATTGCACATAATGCGAACCTGTTAAATTTGAAAATTTTTTAATGGGGTTATATACCTTGAATGTCACTGAGTTCTTATTTGTTTTTTAATGTGTGAATGTTTCGTTGAATCCTATTAGACTTTTATTTATTTAGATCTTTTAAGTTTAATACTATCCTGTATAATCTCCTTTAATTTAGTTTATTTCAAATCCTACTTCTGCACTTTTCTTTTTGATTAATGATTTTTTTCTGCAATACTTTGTCTGTTTCTATACTTTATCAGCACTACTAAATTACTTAGTCTGTGAGTTTCTTTACAATTTTTTGCTACAAGTTCGACATACCTTGGCTTACCTCGACTTACCTTCGTCGGCCCAGGTTGAACCTCCGTCTGGGTATCCATTAGAGTTTGAATTACAATCTTCCATCTGTGACTGAGTTTTGTTTGAGTCGACTATTTCTCGTTGGGTCGATAAACCAAGATCCTCGTCAACGTTGATTACCATCATGTTTTCTTGTTCTTGTTCCGAGTCTTCTTCTCCTTTTTCTGCTGACTTTGTAGTACATGTTTCTTCCTCGATTTTTGCATCTTCGCTTGCTTGCGTTTCTGGGATAATTATACTTTCTAGTTGTCAATTATCCTCTATAATATCGTTTCCTTCCCAATCTTCCTCTAACATTGGTACGTCTTGTGATATTTCAATGTTGATTTTCGACTTTCTGTTCTCGTCTGGGATTTGGAAGTTTATTTCTTTTTCCATTTCCATTGCTTGTCTAGAAGTTGACGCTCTTCCTTCGTATCTGCATACTTGATTCTCTTTGTTAAACGTATTTTCATCTTTTTTGGTCCTTTCGTACGTTTTGTCAAATCTAAAGACGTCTTTATTCCTCTCCTGTTTGTTAAAATTGAACCTTTCACTGTTCCTTGTTACTGCAGGTGCGTACTTGAGCAGATTTTGCCTTATATTCTCTAGACTTTTGTTGACTCTTGTCTTCTGCTGAGCTTTCCTCGCAGTCCAATATCCATCATCCTCTTCGTCGATTCTTTTGAGATGCCAGATCCTCCTATTGTGATTTATTTTATTAATCACAAAGTCCTCTATGTTGCATTCTTTTATCCAGTCCAGCAACGGTTGTATGTCTTCTTCCGTAATGTCCGTTTTCTTCCAGTTTTTCGTCTTTGGTTCTTTTTCCTTATTAGACAACGTACAATACCCCTTATAATCTGTATCTTCTGGATCTCTGTAGTATGCTTCTTTTGGGTAGGGATCCCCTTCTGTCTCGTCTGACTCGTACCGTTTCTTTTCTCTTTGTCTATACTGTGGATTTCTCCTCTTTTCTTCTTCTCTTTTCTTCCAGAAATTATTCTTAATCGTACATTCTTTTTCCTCCCACCTTTCTATTTCGTCTTTCCTTAAGACGTATCTTTCAACAATCCTGGGGAATTCCTCCTCTCTGAATTTATAGTCTTGTTCGTTTCTTGCTCTATAACTTTCTCCTCTTCTTTCTATTATCCCGAGCTCCTTTTTTGCTATCTCTCTGGCCTCGGTGTACGACACATTTTTGTATGCTATAAGTTTATTAACCGCATGTTCTAGTTGCCACAACGCACAATCCCGACTCAGTGCACCGTGTGCTTCTCCACAGTTAACACACTTTTTATCTTTATCACAATCACCGTGGTACTCGTCTGCACAGTTGAAGCACGTTCTCTTATTCGACTTACAAAACTTTTTAAAATGTCCAAACCTCAGGCAGGAAAAGCATTGTCTGACGTTTTTTATGTAAGGGGTGACACTTACACTTGTTATGTCGTTATAAATTACCAATCTTGTTGGCAAACTGTCACCATTAAACTTGGCAAGAAGTAGTGGTGAGTCGATGTAATCGAACTCGACTCTTACCCTCTTCTTCATTCGTTCGATGCTGTTTATACCTTGTCCTGGTACAGCTACCTCCTCGAGCTCCTTCGGAGAGAACTCCCAGACCCTTATTACCCCCCATCTTTCTACAGCTCTTTTGGGTATTCTTAATGTCATATCTTTTAAGTTTGCTTCCACTAGTCTGTTAAATGTCTTTTTCCTGCGGGTGGAAATTTTATATTTATCTCTGCCATTCTGTTATTAATCATTTTTATGTTTTTAATGTTATTTTACTCACTCGATACGTTTCTAAAAATTCTTAGATAATTAATCTTTTTGTTTTTGGACGATTTGTTGAAATCGATGGCGATTTCGAAAAAATTCAGGAAATCCTCGTCGTTATATTCCTTTTGCTCGTCGAAGTCTCTCCTTAGTCCTTCGTGTTCTGCTTCCCTTAGATTTTTTGAATACGAAGCGTTCGCTTCCTCGACCACGTGTCGCCGCACGTGTTCGACTTTTGGTGTATTTATGATAAAATCTTTTATACACCTCCTTGCCTTTTCCCTCGCTTCGATCTTACCTTTTTCTACTGTATTATCTCGTGTTGTTTTAATATTTTTTTCTTTAAGAACGCTTTCTTTATCTTCGCGTTTATATCTTTTCCTTTGGCAACTTTTACTCTCGGTGTTTTTTCTACTACTGAGCTTCTGCGCGTTTCCTCTCCTCTCGGTTTTTTCCGGTCCTTTGTTCGACCCCCTATTTAGAGAGAGGGTATCCGCTTCCGCTATTTCCATTGCTTCTAACTTCCGCCTCCTATTTCCTAGCTGTACTTTTGCTCCCTCTACTTCCTTTTCGAATTTTCTGGAATAAACCAGCCTAGGGATTTTTTTCCCTCTCAGGTTTTTTCCCCTGTGTTCACTTTCTTAGTTTTGTCTTCCTTCTTTCCCTCCATTTTTTCGGCTTAACCGCACTTTTTCCGTCTTTGCACTTTTTCACTAATTGTGTCTCACTGCACTAATCCTTTTTCTCACATATACTTATGCCACTTCCTTGGAAGGGAATCTCACTAAATCCTATATTTAAACTTTTTTTATTCCATTTATTTACTTAATTTCACAGTACATTATCGTCACCACGTCTTACTACTTATTCATCGTCCGCCATTTTCCCCTACCATCCTTTGCGTATTTTGCTTCTTTATTCCAGTGATAAGGTAGGGTTACATTCCTTGTAACCTAAGTGATTCGCCATCTTTTACATATCGCCTATTATTATTCGGTCGTTTCTCATCCTTCCATACCATCAGTGCTTCTACCTACCATTCTGCGCGCGTTGTTCAAATCTGATTTTCCTTTCATTCGTCCATACATAGACTTCTGCCTGCCTTTCCGCGCGTACATTCAAATCTTTCATTCGTACATTCGTACTTTCGCATTTGGCTTTAACTTTATTTTTACATTTTTATTTTTTCCTCACTCATCCTTCCATTCCTGTGTATGAATCGTTTTTTTTGAACAGATTTTTACTTCAAGTTTTGTACTCATACTTTTGCACACCTTTATATGAATAAATATAATTTATACTTTTTACTTTACATTGCTATTATTCTTATGTAGTTTCCTTTCGTCCTTCCATTCCAATAATAGTGATTTCTAGATTTTGCGTTTGAATCTAAATACTTGCATTCATGCTTCGCTCGCTTTTTTGAACTTTCATTTACGCTGACTTTACTTTAACTTTACTTATTCTTTCTTTCCTTACAGGCAATTCATACTCCGGATTTTATAACACTGGTACACGACGCTTCGCTTCCCAGTTACACAAAATAGGAATCATTATAACATCTATATTAGACTTTGTCATACTTATTTACGCACGCTTATCTCTAAATTGGGCCCATAGGAATTTTCTTTTATTTCTTATTCTAGTAAGGAACATGTTTTAGGTTGTTTCAAATAATTCTGTAAGTCAAACTTGTGTATTAACTCAGACTGATGTGTTTTATGTTCTGTTTGTACTCATATATCATTGTATATACTGGGTGAGGCACCTAAGGCCGGCGACCTGAATAACTTGACTGCTATTGGTGATAGGAAAAAATGCATGAGGACAAAATTATTTGGTATCGAGGGGCTGATCATCCGATGTTACTAGTTTTTTGATAGGTGGAGGCGTTAAGGAGATATGAAGGTCATCTTTGTTTTTTTAAATGCAACGGTATGTTTTTTGACTTACATTCTGATAGAGTATTTCAATACGAATACAATGACCTATTGTGAAGGTCATTTGTGGTCTGGGTTAAGCCAGTTACGATGGAAAATAATTCTCTTTGAGGAGATGGTCGAACACTTCCTTGCCGTCTCTGGTTGTTGATATTAATTCATCTTTGTCTCGTAATCCCTTGTTATGGGTCGTTGAATGGAAATAAACATTCAATCACTCTGTACGTTTCATCAGTACATACTATAATAAGTCGTTTATGAGAATCTCCACCGAGCAAAGTGTATCTCAAGTTTCCGAAATGCGTTATTCAAAAGCGGAGAAAGTAGATATGGTTTTTGTTTATGGGGAATGTCGCAAAATTGTAAGAGATGCAGTCCGTTTGTATGCTGCACGGTTTTGTGAACGTGTTACACCTTCACGATCTGCGTTTACGAATGTTATTAAACGTTTTCAAGAAACTGGAAGTGTAGATAACCAAATACGAAGAAAATGCAAAACAACAACTGATAATCGAAATACAGTGAACATTTTAGCAGCCGTAACACAAAATCCCCATGCTAGTACAAGACAACTAGCACGTGAATGTGGCATTAGTCAACGAAGTGTTTTACGAATATTACATTTAAATAAATTCCACGCTTTTCATGTTTCACTCACCAAGAATTACATGGAAATGATTTTCAAAACCGTGTAAATTTTTGTGAATGGGGTCTGCAGAAATTACAGAGTGATGAGTCGTTTTTCAATAAGGTTTTGTTTACGGACGAAGCCACATTTACAAACTGTAGTCAAGTCAATCGCCATAATATGCATTACTGGTCAATAGAAAATCCACGGTGGCTGCGAGAAGTGGATAAACAAAGACCTTGGTCTGTAAACGTTTGGTGTGGACTTCTTACCAGTCAAATAATTTGTCCTTATTTTATCGATGGCACATTAAACACTTCGAGATGTAAAGACATTTTAACAGAAATTTTGCCACACCTGCTGGAAGATGTTCCGCTTTACATACAGCAAACTATGTGGTTTCAACAAGATGGATGCCCTGCTCATTCAGCACGGATAATTACCCAATTCCTCAACGTGAGATTTGGAGACCGTTGGATTGGTCGTGCAGGAAATCACAAATGGCCTGCACGTTCTCCAGATTTAACACCACTGGACTTCTTTTTGTGGGGAACATTAAAGCAGCAAGTGTATAATGAAAAACCAACAACCAAAGAAGATATGAAAGAGCGTATAAGAAGAGCTTGTGCTGCGATAAACCCCACTGAAATTCAACATGTCGTAGTATCTGTCAAACAACGTTTCAGAGCATGTATCAATGTTCAAGGTCACCATTTTGAACACTTAAATTCGTCTTGTAGTACTGTTAGATAAATAAATCAACGGTGCCTGACCATTTCCTTAAAGTAAATTATTTTCCATCGTAACTGGCTTAATCCTGACCACAAATGACCTTCACAATAGGTCATTGTATTCGTCTTGAAATACTCTATCAGAATGTGAGTCAAAAAACATACATGTGAGTCGAAAAACATTCCATTTAAAAAAACAGAGATGACCTTCATATCTCCTTAATGCCTCCACCTATCAAAAAACTAGTAACATCGGATGATCAGCCCCTCGATACCAAATAATTTTGTCTTCATGCATTTTTTTCTATCACCAATAGCAGTCAAGTTATTCAGGTGGCTGGCCTTAGGTGCCTCACCCTGTATAGCTTTTTATCAAAAATATATATTATTTTCCTCGCTGTAATATCTTAAATCTATTTTTGTAATCTAAATCTTACATTTTGCAATACTTTTTGGCACTTTTTGTTCAGGAATTAAAGGGTTGGTGCGATATAAACTCTTCGTTGGAAGGTAAAAATGTGAATTTATTTTGGAGTAGCAAAATCTACAACGCTTAAAGTCTCTAAGATCGCTCGTTCGTCTTCGAGGTCGATAGATTGAAATCTGAGTTCGCTTCGCCGTGTGACAATCGAGGCTCCCTCGG
>NC_071977.1:14603107-14616951 GCF_026283585.1 Hylaeus volcanicus
CCCCCCCCCCCCCCCCCGTCAAGTCTAAGAAGCGCGCTCATTGGACCTGGTTTTGGGACCAAGGCCCAATCAGGGCGCCCTCACGCGCACCCCCGTCGCCGCGCCCCTGCAAACGGTATCACGGAGCAAGGGTAGGTGGTCGCTCGGCGTCCCGCGGAAAGCCCCAGGCCAACTCATGGGTTTTTCCAAGTCCACGGCATGCTCGACAGTTGAGGCTCGGGACTACGCGAAATTCTAAAGACCTCATAAACGGTCACTCCTAGATGGATATTGCCGGCAATATCAACCATCGACTCGAAACAGCCTCGCTTCGCTAGCATGCCGTAAACTATTGTCACCTTTCGCTGGTTGTCCGCATTGCCCGAATAAAAACATTAAAGGCTTATTTCTACGATTTCCCAATATCGATCGCGGTACTAAATTCATCGGCATATTGTCTTGCCGCTAGAAGTCGAGGAAGCTCCCAAATGACTGCCTGTGCGCATTGTTCGCACTCTATTTCCAAAGCATCCAAATTGTACCCTGTGTGTACCCGAAACGCCTTCCAAAGGTCTCGTCTGCTGGCTTGCAGCCACGGGTCGGCTTTTGGGCCTTCCCGCGCTGAACGTCGACCTACAGTTCAGGGCCTAATCCCTATGCGAGGTCTGTTGAAGTCAGGGGATGGTCAAGCCATGCCCCCATTGAGTAGTCATGATAGCCGTGAATCGCTCTTGCGATCCACGCAAATGCAGACTCGACCGCGAAGGATCGCCCATGTTCTTTACTGGCAGTCATTACCGCCCCTCCTCGTTCTATTGGTTTGATTCTATCCGGAACAATGATACATTGCCTTGATTCGACCTCGTCAATGTGTCTGTGTTGTGTATTACTAAGTCCCAGTCTTCTATTGCCTGTTTCAGTTTTCTTCCCGTCGTGTCCGTTTTGTGGCAGTTCCAGTCTGTGGTGTCTCGCATTTAGGTCTCCTACCAATACAGTATTTTCGCTTTTAATTGTTTCTCTAAAAATATCGTTCCAATCTGCTACGTTAAAATTCTTTTTGGGATTTCTGTAAAAATTAACTATTGTAAATATTTCCTCGTCGTTCTTATTTAAAATTTTAAAGATCATATATCTTCAATTTTAAGTTTTCGGACTTACTACTTGGTGAGGTCGAGCACCTTTTGGATGTAATGCTCCCACCGCGGGTCGTTGGGTGGGATGGTTCACACAGCTTCACGTGCCCGGGGGATGGTTAATGGGGCGAGCCTCCAAGGTATGTTGATGCTGATGCTGATGCTGATGCTGATGCTGATGCTGATGCTGATGTTGATGCTGATGCTGATGCTGATGCTGATGCTGATGCTGATGCTGATGCTGATGCTGATGCTGATGCTGATGCTGATGTTCTTAAACGTTCGTTTCGAACCACTCGCGGCTTCGCTACGCACCCGAGCGGAAGCTTTTCCGATTGCGCTGGTCGTTCGTAGTCTTGTAGCAACCGACGAATTTGCTCGCGTCTGCCCGAACGGTTTTTTCGCAGTGTTTCGGTGTTTTTCATCTACTGAGAGGGAAAAATTGGAATTTATAATAGTTTTAATCGGGGATGAATCTCATGTCCGCCAATCGTTATCAAGCCCATGCAACCCTTTACGACCGCTGGTTTTGCGTCTATTCCTTTCAAAGCCGCGTTAATCAATTCCGTGGCTACTTTTCGGGAAAGCCAGCTTCGACGCCTCGATCAACCCTTACAGCAAGCACGAAAATGACTTGGAACCTGAGTACGATGACGGAAAAGAAACCCACGGCCGAACAATGTTACTATCTTTAAGATTTCTAAATGACCGGCTTCAACGCCTCGATCATGAATCGAAAAGATAGATGATTTAACTATAATTTGTTCCTTTTTCTCTTTGCGAACGCGTCGAATGATTTAAGGGAAAAAATAATTGCAACATGTGAATTTGTTAAATTACGTTACTGTTTATTAAGATCCGCGCACTGTCTTTTATTATAGCAATTACAATCAATTACAGTTTTGAATAAAAAGATTCACTACCTTGGCTTCGCAATAAAACTCGATATCTGACTCGACTCGACGAGGACTATAATTCTTAGACAACTCGCGACAACTTTAATTCTCTTACTATTTTGAACGACAACTCTCGAACCTTTGAATTGCGGGCGTACTTATACCCCTAATTCGGGACCTTTGGTCTGAAGGGAGGAGAAAAAATCATACCACGTGATTATTAAAAATTCATGGGTGGTGGTTGATTTCTTCCCATGGCGTTAGCAATAATATCTTGCCCGAAATCATTCCTAGGTGTTTAGTCTACCCCTTATCGGTTTTTGGTGACTGACACCAACGATAGCCACTGCCGACGGTTCCTTAGCTGATGGTACGCTTGAATTCGTCGAAAAGATGCAAGGTCTCATTAGATCTGGCCACCCACCGGTGGGTGGTAACGAGTACTGAGAATTGTACTGGATGCGTAGCTTCGACTTAACATCTAGGAGAACCGTTGTATTCTCGTGCGTCGTGATAAAGCAACCGAATCCGCGGTTCACGATAGTGAATAAGCCGCGGTCGTACTGTGGTCGTATCAGGGGCACATGATGTAGCAAGAAGTAAATCGCTCGCTCCGCGCCCGTAGCTGTCATCGCTTAGGTTCTCTCTTACTTGCTAAACGCTTCTCAGTCTAAGATATAGGGTGACGCTTCCCTGTGGGTCGGGGAACAGAATACGCCCACAGTAATCCCTGCTTGTCGTACGAGGCGACTAAAAGGGACAGGCGAGACCGGGGGCTGTGGCACCCGCGGTCAGGTGGGGAGGTATTCACTCCCCACCGGAGATGGCACTCCTCCCTTCGTTGGGGGGGAGAGGCGCGCGGGGTGGGGGGGGGGGGGGGCACCGGTAGCGTTCGTAAGAGATCCCGGTGCCCCTCCCCAATGCGGCGTGGCCGGCCACCGTGAGGTTTTAGTGGGTATTCCCCTTGATATCAAATCAAGGGGCGAGTCCCACACTACCCTCTCCTTATGAGGGGGCGTGCGTAAACGCATTTCCTCACGTAAAAAAAAAAAAAAAAAAGATATAGGGTGACGTTCAAATATACAAATACTACATCTGTCTTCAACTCATTACAAGGAAAAAATATGTCCGTGGTTTGGACGGTCGATATGCGAACGTCACAGCAGCTTCAACTTTATCTCTCTCTGGGTCATAATTGTACGCTGACTCTGGATATGGTTCTCCAACTGGTGAAAGCGATTCAAAACGGTTCCTATTCCTGGGATATGAGGGTTTACCTCCTTTAAGTATTCCGCTGTCTTTATCATTTACCTATGTAACACGTTTTGTTTTCCCACTTTTCAATGTTGATAGTATTCCTTTTTTGTCCCAGTTTGGGATAATCGTTATTATAATCCTTTTCTTCGTCCAAATAGTCATCATTATCTTCTCTTCTTATTTTGTTTACATTCAGACCTAGTTCCGTTCTTGCTGTTTCCCTTGCCTCTATAAATGTCATATTTTTGTATGCCATAAGTTTATTTGTTGCTTTTTCAACCTCCCAGAAGACGCATCTTCTGTCTAGGGATCCATGCTCTTCGCCACAAGTTGTTATTGCATTCTCCGTGAAAGTTTTCACCGCAGTAAAAGCACCTTTTTGTTTCCTTTTTACAGTATTGTTTGTAATGCCCATAACTCAAGCACCCGTAGCATTGCTTGACTCCCTTGACGTACGGGATAACATTTAAGAATAATGATCCGTCGTAGATAACTATTTTTGTTGGCAGACTCTCTCCATCAACTTTAATGAGAATTAACTGAGAGTCGACGTAGCTGAAGCCTTCCTCGGTTCTAACTCTCTTCTTCAACCTTTCGAAACTTTTGATCCTCTGATCTGGGACGAGGGCTTCCTCCAGCTCTTTCGGCGAGTACTCCCAGTGCTTAACTATGCCCCATCTTTCTAGTGCTCTATTCGGTACCCTGTATTCCATGTCTTTGCCTTCTAGATTTTTAAATTTTTTGAAAATCTTCTTCCCCTTGTAACCATGTTAAAATTTCGTCTCTTGATAGACACTAAATTTTAACTTCAGCTCGGATGTTTGGAGTAAATGGAAGAAATTGAGGGCTCGTGCCTCCAGGTACTGGATAGCGAAGTGCTCTGACAGGTGATTCAAGAATTTGGAAACTCTGATATATCTGGTAATCAATGAAATATATTCTGTTAAATTTAATAACAACGGATATCACGATGATTTCGTCGAGAGTTGAATTTATATATATTCCGTCAAACTTGACGACGACTAGTATCACAATGAGTTCGCAGAAGATATATATATACGTATGGTCTATACGGATATGAAACTAGAGACACTCGTCCGTTTGATTTATCGCAAATTAACAGTATCTTGAAATCAATATTATCTATGGCAACGTGAATAACGGGATTGGCACGCTTTATCTATCAATGCAAATATGATAGGGCAATGATTGCGAGATATACCTTAGGAAAACCCAAAGTTGGTTGTACAAAGACGTCTGAATGCCTATCCGCATTCACACGAGATTGCACGTGTTTTCTTAAGAGACTGCTACGTTTGAAACCGAATATACACGGTTTGGAGAAGTGGTGAGCGCGTTCAGGATTCACTTCGTGATCAAATGCACGATTGTGGATTTGTCGCAACACCTTCCCATTCGGCCGATTTCTCGGAGGAGATGTTCAGGTAGAGACGTGCAACGAAGCCGAAATCAGGTTGTGACACTTAGGAGTTCACCAAAGGGCACGAGTGTGAGTTATTGGGGTTCTCTGGTGCCGGACGCCTGATTTCAACAGTGCGAATCCGATCGTAATTTCCGCAGAATCCTACTGTGACAACTTACCCAAAAACGCTCACTTCTCACCCGTTTCCTTCAGCAAAAGACACAGACTCGCTCTCATTGCATACCTTCGTGAATTTACTGCTTTTGACTACTACGTGGTCACGCCGGATTGGGCGTCGTTACAAATCACAATGCAGCAGTGCCACGGCTCGGTTTGTGCTCGTGACTCCTCGGTTTGAGGCGCGTATGCAACGAGAGTAAGTTAGGCGGTTTGACTAAGTTACTTGATCGGTTTGATCACTCGATTGGATACCGGTTTTCGCTGAAGGAATTGAACGTGCTGTCGCGGTCGCTTCCAAACGTAGAATGTCGGTCCTAGTTCTCGCATCGAGCTTCTTCGATTCAGGATTCAGTGGGATCGGTGCGCACGCATCCTCTTTTGGTAGGGTGCTTCTCATAATTTCTCCTCCTCGTAGGAGCGATTCCCGGTTTCTGATAAGAGGTACCCCTTGACTAGCTCATAGTACGCGCGTCGATCTCCCTTGATCGGATATCGAGTGGGGATCGATGCGCACACGTGTCAGATGCCGCGACTATCCCGAATTCTCCTCTTCGCGAATAAATGGAGGATACAAGTCTTCCATGAGTGGGGATCACCCCTTAATCGTTTATGTAGTTGTATGTAACCAGCACGGTTACACCCTCTTCTGGCCTTTTCATCCTAATTTCAGGTATTTTACGGCTGGTCATCCTTATGCTCTCTACCTCGTGGATTAGCGGTTGAACTTCCCTGAAAACTCTAATGTAATTTACTTTTTTCAATTTGGACGCTTTATTATGGCTAATGATTATTTCGAAAAATTCTAAATGGTTATTTTGAACTCTATTCCATTCTTCTACCACATGTTCCGAGTTTCTTATTGTACTTCATTTACCTGGGTTTTCCTTTAGATATTCTATACTGTTTCTCCTTGTTCTAGAATATTCAGTTGTCTCTTTCGTCTTTAGTTTTTCCCTTCCTTCACTAATATTCACTTTTATATTTTCCGTATTTTCTTTACCTATTTCAAACTGCTTAGTGCTTTTACTCAACGATGCTTTCTTTGTCTCATCCCCTCCTTTTCCTTTTCCGTCTTCCTCTTCCGTTCCCGATGGGGTGGTTTCCATTACCGTCAGCCTTTTCCTTTTTCTTTCCCTATATCCTAGTGCCTTCGCTTCTCTCTCCATGTCCGTTACACTCTTATTTACCAGAACGGGGGCAGATGTCGCCCTGTTCGACTTTCTCTGTGTTGTCCTAGGGGCCTCCATCTTCCTTGACGTTTTATGCTCCCTGGCGGAAGCTTTCTTCCCCAGGGAGAGATTCCTCTTCTCCTACACTTACAGTTGTTTTTCACTGCTTACCTCACTTTGTACGTTTCTACGTTTTCTTCTTTCCTTGAATTTCGCATTTTCTAACTGTACTTCCTTTTATAACTCTTTACTTTTTCCGTTTATTTCAGGACCGCCAAGACACACGCGGCGCGCCATCACCTGCCGGCAGCGCCCTCCGCACTATCCTTTGTTCAGTTTCATTCATTTAAGGTGCGTCCGATTAGCTCTGGACAAAAGCACCAATCTTACACCATTCCAGTTGCAATTTGTAATCTTTTTTCAAAAATAAAATAAGATATTTCTTTAACATTGTACTTAAACTTAAGCTTTCTTATTTATCTACGGCTTATGTGCTAGGTATTGAACACTTTCTTATAAAAATATATACGCATAACGGCTTACAATACTGTTAGACTCTGAATTAACAATATTAACAAATGCTTATTTCTATATTATAATAAACCCAGATAGCACCGGACGTCCCATGGACGTACAGAGAACGTACAGAAAACGTTTTGGAAATGTCCAGCACTGGACGTCCCATGGACGTCCTGCGATGTAACTGGGACATTCCAGGGACGTTCACAGGACGTTCAGGGAACGTTTGGACGTTATCTGGACGTCCATAGGACGTCCCGAACGTCCAGTTCTTATAGACGTACATAAGACGTCCCTGTGCTATCTGGGAAATTTGTACTTTAACATGTGTTTAATAGTTAATATTTTGTATCACAAGTATATTATACGTTATTGTCTCGTATATTGCGTATACAGGCGACTTGAAGTACTTTACATTATTATAAACTTCGCTTTGTTTATTTAGATTGCATTCTTTTAATCTACTCTAATTTACCCACGTATTCAAACGCTACTTCTCTGTTATACTTTACTAAAGCTGTTTCTTACTATGTATTATTATTTTATGTATTTTATATTTTATACAATAAAGGATTATTGACATTTTCCTTGGAGAATTTATTCTAGTCTAAGCGTGTACTTTGACTTTACCTTACTTTCTGCCTTGTATGTATAATATCTATAGAAATTATATCATTTGGAACTTGTGCAAATTGTACCTAATTTTCTAAATTTAAATTAGGAACTGCTTCTTTTTTTTGTATCACAAATTTTTGAGTATAACGTATCCTAAGTCTACAAAAATCAGTCTGTTACCTATCAGTCTGTATTGTCATACGGTAAGTCTCCTTTTTTTTTTAAATTCGTTATTATGCTATTCTCTTATATATTCTTGTTTATTCTTTTCAAGAATTCTACCAATACCTTGTATATTTTGATTTTATTCATTCTTATTAGTCCGTACGTTGATTCTCCGACCTTTAGTATTTCCTTCCTGAGATTCTGATGTATGTAGTCTCTTTCCCAGTTGTACAGGGTGCATTCGAATTTGACATGGTCTATATCCTCGACCCCTTGGCCACAGTCGCACCCGGGATCCTTTATGATGCCTTTTCTTGCTAGGGACTCTTTCAGATTATAATGGTTGCTTCTTATTTGTGAAATAACCCTTATAGTTTCCCTGTCCAGGTTATGCCTGAATTTATAGAACCAAGGTTTGTAAAATTTTCTGTTTATCTCTGTGCCTATTTGTTCGAAAAATTTCCTATCTTTTATCTCTCCTATCTCTTCCATTTTCTCTTTGAATTTATTCCAAAATTTTTGTTGGTTTCTACCATAATTTCTTTAGCTGGAATCTTTAGTTCTCTGTTGGGTTGATTGTTAGTTTGTTCTTTGGCTTGGTCGTCCGCCAGTTCGTTGCCAGTTATACCCCTATGACCGGAGATCCATCCTATGATCGTTTTTACGTTGTTCATATTTCTTAATCCTACGCGTGTCCCGAACCCATGGGTTATCTGTTGTACTTTTGGTATTTACCATCTGGTTTTCGATAGCTGTTATAGAAGACATCGAGTCAGTTAGTATGAATAGGCTCTCTTTATTATTTTCTTCGTTGAACCAGTCAATAGCTTTATTGATACCTATCATTTTCGTGGTAAATATGGTAAACTTACCATTTATGGATATTCCTTTCCTCATTGTTTCCTTATCTTTTTTCATGACCATACCGACTCCGTTGGACTCCTTGTTAGGCATCTTGCTGCCATCAGTGTATATGAAAATTGAGTTATTTTCTTTTGCCTTGTATTTTTCCTTGAATACATCTTCGATCCTGTTTATTGGTATTCTGCCTTCTTCTGCCAGTCTGCCTATCTCGGTGTCGAAGCTTATTTTTTCCTTAAGATTTTTTGTATTGTAGTTCTCTCTTACGTAGTCCTACTGTTCTTCGTTTTCCTTTATCGGATCTCTGTTGAATATTTCGTTTCTACTTTTCCAAGTTTCGTGGAAAGCCTCTTCAGACAAGTTGAGGGCGATGTTTACTTCTTGTCCTCTGCTTTTCCTACATAGGTAAGGGTTTTTTATCTTGATTTTCTCGAATAGCTCGAGCGTTGGGTTATTTTTCTTACCTCTTTCCCATTGCTTGATCCAGTACCTTTCTGCCAGTAATTTTGCTCTGCTTTTAATAATTATTCATCCTGTTTCCACGTATATTAGCGGGAAACAGGATGAATAACGTATATTACGTACATTCAGCGGGGTTGTCATCCTGTATCCCATGGCTGTCCTAAGGGCCGCCGTTTCCTGCTTTCTAATTCTTTCGAGCATTTGTTCCTGTCTTTTATCGTTTAGGTACATTGTGACTCCATATTCAATTACCGAAGATATAAGTGCCCTAGCCAGCATCAGGGCATATCCTTGTTTGATACCATTGTTTCCGTGGCACATGTATCTCATTATATTTAGTCTCTTCTGAACCTTTAGGCTCACTTCCTCAAATTGTGTTTTAAAGTCTAGTTTGTTGTCTATATGCAGTCCTAGAAATTTTCCTGAATTGCTTATATCTATTTCCGCATCAATGTTGTTATGGTTAATTTTTATCTTAGGTGTTTCAGGTTGCTTACCAAAGAATATGATTTTTGTTTTTTCCTCCGATATTTTGAGGCGAACCTTTTCGAGATATCTTATCACCTTGATAAGTCCTTCTTCCAAGTTTGTCTGAGTTTCCGTTATCTTTTTTCCTCTGGATAAAAGAGCAATATCGTCAGCGTATTGTATGACCTTGGTGTTGGTTCCATTAATCTCTCTGCTTATCCCTGCCATGTATAAATTAAATAGAGTTGGGCTCAAAATAGAACCCTGTGGTACATCTATTTTCCATTGAAATTACATTTCTACTCCATTTTGTTAACTCTTACCCTTCTGTTCCTCAGCCATGTACCTATACAGCATCTGATCCTTTCCGGGAATTTCTGTTCTTTAAGCTTGTCCAATAGAACATCCAGGTTTACATTGTCATAGGCCCCTTTTACATCTACGAAAGCAGTAGCCGATGTTTCCTTGTTTCGGGAGTTATTTTTAATTCTTGTCACCAGTTGATTCAGATTGCCTATGGTCGATCTACTTTTCCTAAAACCAGATTGTGAATCGTCTATTATATTATTGTTCTCTGCCCACAGAATGAGTCTATTATTGATAATCTTTTCCATGATCTTCCCCGCGCACGAGGTCAGAGTTATCGGTCTCAATGCTGCTTTACCTGTTTTATTTATGAGGTGTATTCTTCCTGTTTTCCAGTCTTCAGGTACTCTTATTTCTTTCCAGCTTTCCTTTATAATATCGCATAGCATCTCTTTCATGAAGAGAGGTAGCTCGCTGATTATACCATAGTCAACTCTATCATCTCCTGGTGCCGATCTTCTGTTCCCTTGGCTATTGATGGCCATTAGCACTTCTATATTGTCGATTTTTTGGTTCCATTTGTATCCTTGTTCTTCCTCTATTTTGTTCATGTCTTTTACCACAGTTATGGTATCATTGTAGTTTATTATTTGGCTGGATTTCTCCTGGAGTTCAGCTAGCGCTTTCTCTTCCAGTTCTTCTCTGATCCTTGGATTAATAGTGGACTTCTCTTTGGTAAAAGCGTTTTTGATACCCTTCATTCTCCTCCAGATTTTGCTCAGATCTCTTTCTCTTGATATCTCCTCTGTCATTTTGTTCCAGGCCTGATCCTTTTTTCCTTCCTTCAGTTGGTTCCATTTCTTTCTATTTTGTTCCATGACTATGTAGTCTTTAGCGTTTCCCGTAGTCCACAACTTCTTCATGCTTTTCTTCCACTGTTCCACCACTCCTGGCATTCTTCGTCCCACCATGCTTTCCTGTTGCAGTTGTGATTTGTGTTTTCTTGTTTTTTTCTCTTTTTATATGTTCTTTTTTCTTTCCTGTCGTTATTAATTTTTTCCCTTTATTGATCGTCTTCATTATCTCTATGATGGCTTCCTTCCATATATTGTATCTTTGATTAATTTCAGAGCTGTTGAATTTTTCCTTAATCGTGAGTTTTTCTGTTTCAAGTCTCTGTCTAAAGTCGTTCCAGTCCACTTTGTTCTTGTTTTTGTACAGTCTGTTACTGTGACCTATGGTTGTCTCTGTACGACCCAGTCCTACGTCCGTATATAAGATAATGTTCAGAATTTGGTGATCTGAGCCTAGGCTAATATTTGATTCGGCTTATTCTACGAATCCTGTAAGATATGGGTCTGATATAATAAGGTCTAAGTTCGCTGATACGTTTCCCTGGTTTGTCCTGGTCAATGTATCGGTATTGTGTATTACCAGATCCCATTCTTCTAAGACCTGTTTTAAAGTCCTAACTGATGTATCTATTCTATGGCAGTTCCAATCTGAATGTCTCGCATTTAGGTCTCCGAAGAGTATCGTATTTTCGTCCTTAATAGTTTCCCTAAATATAAAATTCCAATGGCTTAAACTAAATTTTTTTTGGGATTTCTGTGAAGATGAATGTTACGAGCCGGAGGAGGCGGCTGCGTAGCCGGGGCTTTTCTGTTGGTATATGATTTTTTGTTAATGGCTTGACCAGTGTTGTTAGGTAACACTGGGTGCCTTGAGGAAGTAGACGCGGAGACGAACCTACGTATGGCTAACGTAGGGAGCTCCAGGAGGTTGGTTATCGAGGACGAACCCACGTATGGCTAACGTAGGGAGCCTCAGGAAGGTGATATGCGGACGAACCCACGTATGGCTAACGTGGGGAGCCGCAGGAAATGTTAGTATTAGGCCTCGTAACAGTTTTTTGATGTACTTCGAGCGGCAAAGGTACACCTTAGTGGGTGCTGGACTGGGTATTATAATTGAGCAACACTAATTAAAAACGATTATATATATATAATATTCTGATATCCACCGGGACTTACAATTGTTATAAGAGTAATTGTCGCGGTGTACTAATGGTAAGCTATGTTACAAATATGAACTGAGTTTAAACTATAGTTTCGATTCCGCGAAGCTAGAATCTAATCCTTCTCGGTTTTCACGAACGCGAGCAAACGGGGGACGACTACAACGACAAAATAATGCCTAACAGTAGACTACGTACTGTATGGTTAAGATTTGCTCGAAGGGGACTTGAACCCGATCTCACTAAGTTTTCTCGTGTAGACAGTTCGTAAGAGCACGCACAGACGTGTACAGAACCCTTTCTAGACTTCGAATAGACCCAATATGCCTTCGTCGTCACCCTTTTTATACCCAAAAATCATAGGCCAAGGAGTGGCGGGAAAGTACATTGCACGATTCCGAGATTTCCGAGGAACTACACCCTAGCTTCGCATTGGTCTCGAATTCCTATGCCTACGCGAAGAATACCGGGTGCGCACATCCGACTCCAAATAAGGAAATTTAGAACGGGAACGTAACATGAACAACTGTATAACTTGCTTTGTTATTCGTGTTAAGTATTTTGAAAGTCATATATTCGTAGTTATCCACTACTAACACTTCGTTTGTAAATTCTAAATTAAGGCAACTGTTATAAATAATTAGCATACCCGTGCCTGGTGTTCCAAATATCCTCTTTATCCTGTCTAGTATTGTATCCTATTAGGTTGTTAAACGGGGTATAGCTTAGCCATGTTCCGCTTATACATAAAATATCATAGTCGTCTATAATATTCAACACTTCATTATACTTTTTTTTAAGACTATGCGCATTCCATACTCCTATTTTAATGCCTACATTATCGCACATATTTGTTTCCTATAAATATAAATGTGTACTTAAATATATAGAAAGAACAATTGTTGTATTTGATTATTAATTTTATAAAAGTTGAAAAGTTTATTTGCTTTTTTTCCTTATAATTGCCACTTGTTTTCTTGTTCTTCTATTTTACTTATTGTTATATATATATATTTATTTATTTATTTATTTAATACTCAATTAGAAAGTAAAAATATACTTAATTTCTAAAGGTTATTAATTTGGCGTAATTTCTTACCCTACTCTCTTATCGTAGTTTGGGGGTAGTCCTTTTCCTCAGATGTCACAATTTCTACTTCATTTTCCACACCTTTGCTATTTTCATCTATAAACTCAAAATTATTTATTTCTGTACACAAATTTGTTCTTGTCTCTTCAGGGTCTTCTTCTTCTTGAGTTCTTCTGGTTCACTCTGGTCTTTTAAATTTCTAGATTCCGGTTCTTCTTTGTCCTGGTTATCTTCTCCTTCCCATTCCTCTTCTGACATAACCATATCGATCTTTTTTTCAATGTTAGCCTCTCCTGGGATTCGGATTTCGCTATCTTCCTTATTTAGCACCGAGAATCTGTTCTCCTGTTGGAAACCTTCCGTCTGTGCGTTATTATGATCTTTCTGGTTCCTTGTTATCTTCCTGCTGTATGTTTTTATGGTTCTATTTTGACTGGGTTCTATTACCCTATTTCTATTGATAAAAGTGAAGTCGTCTTCTTGGTTGTTTATTCTGCTCGTTTCTGCCTGCGTCGTTGTTGCCAGGGGAGGATTTTTCGGTAGTTCCCTTTCTTTCGCTGCATATCTTCCTCTATTATACCCTTCCTGGCTGTACTTGGCATGTTGTGTAAAGTTTTTCCTGATTTGACTATACTCGCCTTCTCTTATATTGATCCTGTCGGGATGGTAGATTCTTCCATTCCTATTTATCCTGTTAATTACTGCGTCTTCCATTTTGGATTCTTTTATCCACTGTAACAGCATGTCTAGTTCGTCCTCTGATATATTTGATCTTTTATTTTTTTGTCCGTTTGTATTCTGCATTTTCTTTGCCTCCTCCTTCTTTTTTACCCGTTCCCTTTCTGGGTCGTAGTTATAGTCGGATTCCGAATAGGGTTCTCCTTCTGGGGTGAGGCATAGAAACCTGTTACTATTTCTAGGGAAGTTCGGTTTTGCTCCTTTCACCACTCCGCTATATTCTCTATCCATTTTACTTTTTCCTATATAGCATGTCCTGTTTTCCCATTTTTCAACACTCACTGCGTGCTTTTTTTGTCCAATCCTCGGGTATTCGTTTGTATAGTCACTATTTTTTTCTGTCTCTCCTTCATCTTCTTCCGTTATTATCTTCTTTTCCCTGAATACGCATTTGGGTGCTCTATTACATTCTCCATATACGTCCTCCTCACAGTTAAAGCACTTTTTTGTTTCTTTTCTGCAAAATTTCTTAAAGTGACCATAATTTAAACATCCATAGCATTGTTTCACAGCGTTGACGTGTTACATCCGGCCCTGCCGGTGTCCCTTTCCATCGACCTTGTATT
>NC_071977.1:14631951-14655196 GCF_026283585.1 Hylaeus volcanicus
ATAGCTAATGCAAATTACAAGTTCATTGCTATTGAAGTTGGGGCTTACGGTAAGCAAAGTGATGGGGGAACCTTTTCAGATTCAAATATTTATCAACGGTTTAAAGCAAACACTTTAAACATACCAGAGAATGAAAATATTCCGTCAACTGACATTTCAGCACCCTTTGTTCTGCTGGGTGATGATGCATATCCTTTGAAAAGATATCTATTAAAACCGTACTCACGACAAAGGCTAACTGCCGAAGAAAGGATTTTCAAGATATAGATTATAGATTATCAAGAGCTAGACGGTGTGTAGAATGTGCCTTTGGTATTCTGGTAGCCAAGTGGAGGTGTTTGAAAAGTGAACTTCAAATCGACCCAGATAAAGTGGACATCATAGTTAAATGCGTTTGTCTGTTGCATAATGTCATTATTTATAAGGAAGGTTTTACTTCCCCCGATATTTCTGATATGGACTCTGATCCATTACAAAATGTGCCAGTTACACGGAGGTATAATCATTATGGAAGACGTGCAAATGAGGCAAAAGAAACTTTGAAAAATTATTTTATTAGTTCAGCAGGTGCGATTCCGTTTCAAAATTCCGTTGTAATGTAAATATTAATGTAAATTGTAATGTAAAATTGTAATAAATGTAAATATTATTCTAAAATGTAAATATTATTTCTAATTGTTTATGTAATTAATGTAAACGTAAAATCAAAATAAATATTATACTTAGTGCTAGTGTTCAATTTAGTACCAACTTTCTCCCATTTTTGCCGAGAAAAATCTCTATTGTGATCATTTTTATCTCTCATGTCCCATAAACACCGGTGTTCGTACACCAGACTTATTAATTTATCGTTATCCATTTATAATTTACGAAAAAATCAAACTTGTTTGAATGGTCAACCTATTCCGACGACGTCATGAATGTTCTGACATGTGTGTCGTTGCTAGTGTAAACACTCTCATTGAAAAACAGGCGTTTGTTTATTTGGACGAATTCGTCAGAACTCGTCCGAACACATTTTCGTCAGAACTCGCATCCATAGTAACCGTAGTAGACCGCATTGTTTTCATGAGGATTTCGGACGTACTCGTCCGAACACATTTTTGTACGAAATCGCATCCATAGTAACCGTAGCCTAACACATTGACAGCCGGCGACGTACGAGACATTCAACGGCTGAGCGCCGGAACCGTAGCGGCCACTTAACGCCGCAACGCCAGCCGTATTCGCGAATTTCTGATCATTGAAAAGCCCAAAAAAATATTTAAAACATTATATATTTTCGTAAAATAATACATTTTATTTGCATATTCGTCATAAACAAATTAATGGTAATTAAAAATTTAAACAAAATCGAAATTATTAATTTATAATTATAAAAAAAAACAGTCTCTCATTTCCTGGTAGATTATTACATATATATAACGTAACCTCAAAACAAAAGTTTTAATATTTAACGCAAGTGTGATATTTCTGAAAACACTGTCCAAGATGTAAAGGTACTAAGCATTCAGCACACATAAAGCTGCTCTCGCTTCTTTTTTTACCAGCAGCGCAAACTCTACATGGGCGTCGTACGTATCGGTTTTTTGTCCTTGATCCCAAAATTCTGGTAACTTTATGTTTCTTCATATCACCCGAAAGTCTCTGGGGCTATAAAATTTTGGTGTGCGAGGTGTAGGAACAAGTACGGTACTTGAAGTATCAGAATGCGAAGTACAAGGAGTATGAATTAAGTCTTGAGCATTTGCGGATTCCTCGATCCAGGAACGTCCAACAGTATATAAAAATCGTTTATATTTTATAATGTTACCGTTTAATTCAGTATATAATCTAAATACATTAAACATTCCGCAGTTTAAAACAACACTGTCTTCTTTGTCCACTTCACAGTTTTTCTCATGATGGAATAATATGATAAATATTGATCTGCTAAATCTACACCCATCATATATTTATTATACTCTGTGACGGAATGCGGTTTTATGATTTCTTGTTTCGTTTTCCAGTGTTTTTTATTTGTTTTTATTAATTCTGCCGAATGTATCGTGGAAATCATGTATACCACCTTTTGTTTCGGCTTCCACGCCTGTACCAAAACTTCACCCTTTCTTTTCCATCTATATTCTCCAGTTTTCCATTTGAGATACCGTAAAGACTCGGGAACACCCCTATTTTGTCTAATTGTACCACAAACTCGTGTACGATTTTTCATAAGCAATTCTGCGATTTTAATGCTATTATAATAGTTGTCCATGTATACATGGTGTCCCAAACTTATATTTTTATCTAGTAATGACATAATTGTCTGCTCCAATTTTTTACCTTCCGCAGAGTATATCTCCATGTTGCAAACATATCCGGTCCTTGCTTCGCATAGCATACGGCAAAGTAGACCGTACTTTATTATCTTTGCCGGATTGTATATTTTTAAAGATAATTTTCCACGCCACGGAATAATGGATTCATCAAGCGAAAGTTCTTTCCTATGCGTATTTTTCGATCCTCGTTCTTCGAGAACACATGTAGTAGTCTTCTGAACTCGACATTTCACAACGTTTAGATCGAATTTTTTGGAAAAAAATTTAACCGACTTCGAAAAAGGTGCAGGGAAAAGCATGAAATAATTTCTAGTTAATTTATATGAATACGCACTAGCTCTAGATATAATTGCTTAAAAGTATGGGAAAATGCAGTGAAAAGTGTGAAATAATTTCTATTTAAACTTCATTGTTATTCACCGTCGTTTGATGAATTTGGTTAAATTATTCAATACATTATATTAAATGTAATGCACATTTTTCGGAGGCGGCGCATAATGTAAAATTACTGTCCTAGCGAATTATCGAGGACTGTCTGGATTCCAAAAAGGTCGATATACGTCAACACGATTCGCCTGTCTCTCTCTCTTCTGTCTCTCTGACAATGTTGGCCACCACGGAGAGCGACGTGGTGCGGAGAGACGTAACCGCCTGGAAATTTTGGCGTCCAAATTGTTCTCCGAAGATGGGAATACATAGAGCGTCACCGCTGACATACGTCACGTAATCGTCATCGACGCTTGTGAGAAATATGTTACAAAGCTTCGTGCTTCGTCTGTTTCGAACGGCGAGACTTCTTGACTTTCTTGTGATTCACCAGTTTCACATAAAAATCTTTGTTTCCTTTAGACATCGGTATTTGCTTCGTCTGCGAAGTGGGAAATATCTTACGTTAATTCTGTCAACTCGACAAAATTCTGTTCGAGCAAAGATACCGAACAACTACCTACAGACACAAGTACCAAATTTGGTTTAACTATCTGTCAAAGGAACAAAAAATATGAACTGTAATTATTGCTATTATACGTATTCATGTTCATACAGTATTTCCATGGGGAGAGTTTATACATTAGCAGTAATCAATTTTACCGCCCCTCCCCTCCAAAAAAGCCCCAAATCTACTCAAACTATATTTCCGTGTACATACTATATACATTAACTATTAATTCCACATAGACAATAAACATGTATACATTGACAGCATTCAATATTGCCGCCTCTACCAAAAGCTAACCCAAACCGGAATTAAAAATTTTGTACACCTGCGCCGCCTTCGAAAAATGTGCATTGCATTTAATATAATGTATTGAATAATTTAACCAAATTCATCAAACGACGGTGAATAACAATGAAGTTTAAATAGAAATTATTTCACACTTTTCACTGCATTTTCCCATACTTTTAAGCAATTATATCTAGAGCTAGTGCGTATTCATATACATTAACTAGAAATTATTTCATGCTTTTCACTGCACCTTTTTCGAAGTCGGTTAAATTTTTTTCCAAAAAATTATTTTATGGTATTTCGATACACAAAGATAGTAGAAAATATCTGCGGTTTTTTTTGAGGGTAGTATTTATGAGTTTAACTGTTTACCGTTCGGTATTTCCTCTGCTCCTATGGTATTTACAAAACTCATGAAACCAGTCATGAACGAGTTGCGGGTAAGAGGTCTTACATCATGTATCATGTATCTACAATATATACTACAAGTATATACTTGGATGATATCTTATGCATTGGTAATACATATCAGGCATGTATGAAAAACGTTCAAGATACGATAACGCTCCTTAAAGATTTAGGATTTCTTATAAATTACAAAAAGAGTTCCTTAGAACCTTCTAGAAGTTGTAAATATTTAGGATTTATCCAGGGAGTTAGCAATAGAATTAACAGAAAAGAAAAAAGATAACCTTAAAAAATTATTAGAGGTGTTCTCTCCCTCTAGAGAATGTAAAATAAGAGATTTCGCTAGATTTATAGGGGTTTTGGTTTCATGTTATCCTGCAGTTGCATACAGCCCTATATATTGTAAGAGGCTAGAAAGAGAAAAATATTTAGCATTAATTATGAGTAGTGGTAATTATGAGGAGAAGATGATTATACCAAGTTCTTTGGAGGAAGATTTTGAATGGTGGAAGGAAGCTCTAAAAGTAGGAAAAGCTCCTATAAGGCGCAGAGACTATAAAATAGAAATTAATTCTGATGCTTCGCTGTCTGGTTGGAGAGCTTATTCAGATGGAAAATCCACTTATGGGTTTTGGAATGAGGTTGAACAAAGGTGTCACATTAATTATTTAGAACTTTTGGCAATATTCTTCGCTCTTAGATGTTTCGCTTCAAACTCGGTCTCGGTGAGATATTAATTTGAAGTGACAATGCGACGGCTATTTCGTATATTAATAGGATGGGAGGAATAAAAATTCAAAAATTTAATAATTTAGCTAGGCAAATATGGAAATGGTGTGAAGACAGAGGGATATGGATATACGCATCCTATGTCCCATCAAAATTAAATGTTGAAGCTGATATAGCCTCTAGGATAAAGAACATAGATACGGAATGGGAATTAGCAGGATTTGCAATAGAAAACAGTACAGAAATTTGGAAAATTCGATATAGATTTGTTTGCCTCAAGACTTAATAGGAAATGCAACATTTTTCGTTCATGACATCAAGATCCAGAGGCATTTAGAATAGACGCGTTTACCATTTCCTGGAAAAAGCTTAATTTTTACGCTTTTCCCCCATTTTCCTTAATCTTAAGGTGTTTAACGAAGATTATTAATGATGGAGGCAGAGGAATTATGGTTGTACCATATTGGCCTACACAGCCGTGGTATCCTCTGTTTCTATCGTTATTAGATGAACCTCCTATAGAATTTCCACCTAACAGGGCCTTATTATTATCTCCGGACAGGAAAGTGGATCACCCTCTAGCGGAGAGTCTGCCCCTGATGGCAGGAGTATTATCATACAAGCCTTCTTAAAGAAAAATAATTCCCAAAAGGCTGCAAAAATTTTGTTAGCGTCCCTGTCATCCGCAACATAGAAACAATACAGTGGATGCTTACGAGCCTGGTGGTCGTTTTATCGGAAGAACAAATATGATGTCTATAATGCAGACAGTAATATAATCGTCGAGTATTTAACTAAAAAATTCGAAGGGGGAGCCTCTTATGGTTCGATAAATTCAATGAGGTCAGCAATATCACTTATATCCAGACAACCGCTATCATTCGACGCTACAATTAATAGATTCTTAAAGGGCGTGTTCAGATTAAGACCACAAAATCCAAAATATTCATATACATGGGATCCGGAAATTATATTTACATTCATTGAAAATTTGCCGGTTACCCTAAGTTTACAGGAACTTACAGAGAAGACAATAATCCTAGTAGCGTTGGCAACAGCTCATCGTGTACAGACACTATCCCAAATAAGAGTCGAGAATATTAGGAGATCGAACTCCGGGTTAGAAATAAAAATCCCCGACCTAATAAAGACGTCGGAGCCAGGAAACATTAGTGCTACCGTACACCTTAGTGCTACCGTTTTTCCAAGAGAGGCCGAAACTTTGTGTGGCCACCACAGTTTTAGAATATTTGGAGAAAACACAAGACATTCGCGCTAACCGCAAATACTTATTTATTTCAATAAGAAAACCTTTTAGCGCAGTGGGTGCGCAAACACTTAGTCGATGGATAAGACAAGTCTTATCAAAGGCGGGAGTCGATACGTCTGTTTACTGCACACAGTACACGACACGCAGCAGTTTCCAGGGCATATCGGAACGGGGTTGACATTAGGGTTATTAAGAACACGGCAGGCTGGACAGAAAGATTCATGGTTTTCGCGAAATTTTACAACAAGCCCGTCAAAGAACCCGAAAACGAATCAAGATCTGAGCTCTTAACATCTACATGTAATCTCGAAGAACGAGGAACGAAAAATAATTAACGATCAAACGAACTTACCTGTACGTGAAGTTCGATCGTAATTATGTGAGATCCTCGTTCAAGATGATTACATCCCACCCAAAAAAAAGCCTTTTTTATAAACCCAAACACCCGTAATCATCACATCAGATAGTAGATAGATCTTTGTTATTGATTAGCTCTAAAAAATTAAAGATCGGCGCGAACGGACACATAGGTTACGCGACGCGCGAGAAATTTAAAACATCTAAACGTTGTGAAATGTTGAGTCCAGAAGACTACTACATGTAATCATCTCGAACGAGGATCTCACATGATTACGATCGAACTTCACGTACAGGTAAGTTCGTTTGATCGTTAAATAGCTCAGAATGGGCTAAATCTTCTCAAGTTTATGAGCATCAGTTATTGTTTCGTTGTTTGAAAAATGCCACGTCCTCCAAATCTGGCGAAACCTATTCCGTGACATTATAGCGGCGAACGATGGGGTTCTCGTATAAAAATCTGAGGACCAGTACTCATCTTTTATATCCTTCTTTACCTGGCCCATCATTATAATTAGACCCAGAAATTTTTTCATCTCCGCTATAGTGATATCACGCCACTTTGACATTTTACTCGTCTCACTCATATTGTCCTTATTTTGCAGGTAATAGATATTTGATTCATTGATCATTAATTCAAACAAATCATTGCCAATAAATAATTCGACGACTTCTTTGATGCTTTTCTTATCAGTCGGAAAAATCTTTGGGCCAGGCTCACCAGTAAAATCTGGTATATTGGGAATTTCATCAACATCTGACCATACTTCTCTGTAATTATGCGATTCTGTGGGCATTTCACAATCAGTGGAATTATCGGAATCATCGGGATCGCTTGAATCCTGTAGTGGAACAGCTCTTGATCGTCTTCTTGGACCCACATCACTATCGCTATCCTCGATTATCACATCAAAATCCTCTGAATGTATGGAACAATCCGATAGAGAGTCAGCAATATGCTCAGCAAAAACTTCACTCATATTATATGGGTAAAATGTCACAAAAGAAAAAAGCTTGTTATACTGTACAACCAGAAACAGAAGCGTACGACTGGTGTACTGCTTGTGGAACACACTGCTCGAGAGTGATTCTTGCCTGGACTGTTTCTGAACAGTTGTGCACGTTTTGTCTTTACAGTATAACAAATAAAGATCGGCGTAGTCATGGCAACTAAAAACGAATCGATATATAAGACACTCATATCAGCAAAAGAACATCCACACATCGTGCAACAATCCGCGGTATCGTGGGGCTGGCGCTCAAACACAAGAGTCGGAAATCCGCATTTTCGCGGGGCCGGCGCTCAACCGCAAGACTCCGAAACCCGCGTTTTCGCGGGACCGGCTGTCAATGTGTTAAGCAGGCAAACTCTTTGATTCTGCATCGCTTCTTTCTTTTAAAACCTTGGAGCAATTCTAACTTTATTCGTTTCTCTCTTGTTAATTCTGTGGTAAACTTAATTGAATCTATTATGAATCCTAGGAACTTACACCTAGTTTTTAGTGTGGTGCACGACTTATTCTCATTTATTAAGAAACTTAAACTCTTAAGTAATCGCTTCGCTGTTGTAACATTTTCGCTACATTGATCTAAGTCTTTTTTTGCGCAAAAATAGTCATCTAAATACATAACCGAACAATAACCTGCCGATCTCAATTTACTTAATACTGGTTTCATTACTTTTGTGAAAATAAAAAGACCGGTACATAATCCGAACGGCAAACAAGTAAATTCGAATAGTGTTCTACCAAATTTAAACCTTAAGTACTTTCGCGACTCTTTGTGGATCGGTATTAAATAGTACGCATCCTGTGAATCCAGTGTGCACATGAAGTAATTTGGAAAAACCAATTTCTTTGCCATATTCAGATCCTCCATTATAAAATGTTTTGCATTAATAAACTTATTTAATCTTTTTAGATTCAATATAAATGTATGTGTATCATCTGGTTTTTGCCGTAAGAAATAACTTGAAAGAAATTGATTTTTCCCGGATTTGCACTTCTGAATTGCGCCTTTTAATATTAATTTATTTATTGCTTCAACATAAGCGTTTTCTTCGCCTACTCTTATTTCGACCGTAGCATGTTTCTCCTGTCGCGGTTCTCTACTAAATTTAATTTTATGACCCCTTATGTTATCTAACACGAATGCATCTTTTGTGATTTTTTGCCACTCGCTTTCGTAAGCTTGTATCCTGCCTGCTATACCTACATTTATTTGTAGTTTCTCGGTCTGTGTTTTTGATGAGGTTGTTTCCGATCACTTGTTTGCTGGGGATACTTCTGCCTGAAGTACAACCGACGTCGGCCCTGTTGGTTTACACCTAAACCGCCTATATGCAGGGCCGGGCGCTTTCCCTGCAGGCTCTTTGTGTTTAAATCCCTTCTTATTAACGGCATTTCTTTTGTAATTTTCTTGGATATTTTCTCAACGGCTTCTGCCTCCTTGAGCTTCTCTCCTAAATCTTCACCGAATAGGAACTTATCTGTTTTCCCTTCAGATACTAATGTTTTACAGCCTTTTGTAACTCCTTGTGCTATAAACGCCTTCCTTGATTTTGATTGTTTGTACATTATTTCCAGCAGTAAACAAACAGCTCCTGATCAATGTACTCTTTTTGCGTCATGAGTATGCTTAGCAACGAGCCCAATGCACAGTGGTCCAGAAGCTCGGTTTTTGTGGCCAAAATTCAAAATGTTATAATTTTTTGAAAGTTGATAATTAGGAGTTTTTAGAGTCGCTAATAACGAATCTGACATTAAAAGTAAAAATTTTTTACGGTAGGATTATTATGGCGATCTAGAGGGCGGTATAGCGTGGCTCGATTACAAAATTTTGTAAATCGATGTTTTTTATCATTTTCATAGAACAATATCATTGAAATACTTAATGCCATGTTTTAAATTAGTACACCCTATATAAAAAAAAGAAATAACAATAGTAATAGCATTTTTTATGATTTAAAAAAAAACTGTAATATTCACCTATATTTCTTCCGTATCTAAGTCAAAGTTATTCAGATGTCTAAATATAGGTAATGCGTCATCAGTATCCTCATTAACATCATTATCGTCACTGTCGCCATTATCATCACTAATTTCATCAAAGTTTTCGTTTTCATTTGTTATTTCGTCTGTAGATGTCGTTGGCGTTGTTTCTGGTTCCGTAGATGCAGATGGCGAACACAATAATGATAAAACTTCTGCAGGCAATTTAAGCTGTTTTAAATTTTGTTTCTCCATCCGATTTCTTAAATTTGCATTTGATATGAAAGGATCCGAAGTTTCCATGGCTCTATTAAATATATCTTTAAGGTTGTGGATTCGGATATCCTTTCTGGCATGGAATTCTCTATCATGTTTGTAGATTTTATTTCTGGCTTCGGATGCTTCTTCTGCTAGGCATCCAAGTGGTAAAACATTATGCTCTAATATCTGTCTTCCGTGTATAAGGACTTTATGCACAGTTGGAGGCATAGGGTACCAAGGATAATTTTCCTTAAATATTCGAGCAGTTTCGAAACAAAATTCTTCAAATTTGTTTAAATTTATCGGAAACTGACATGAAATTGTAATTAATATTATTTTTAGATTTTTAATTAAATCAACATTTATCTTTGTGATATCTGCGAATATTTGAATTTGCTGAAATGCTCGACGAGCAGTGTTTCCGTCATTGGAATTGCCGAATCCTCCTTGTTTGGGTTTATCTATATGTAAGGATAATCGTTCCCAAAATAATTTTTGCACTTCCCTTTTCCGGCGAAGAAAGTTTTCCTTATCTACTTGTCTTATTTGCCACTTTCGCAACTCTATGCGGTATGAAATATGTATTATGCATTCGAAAAATCGAATCCATGCGTGCAGAGGGCTTACACCATAACACAAACTTTTTTCTTCTTTGGGAGCGAACTCTTTAGCTTGAAAATTATGTATTTCTAACATTTGTTTAGGAGTAGCTCCACAAATTGGGTAACGTTGCGATGATGTGGTTTGTGTTGAAACGTTCAAAACTTTTCCATCTATTAATGTAAGCACTAATTTAAATTTAATTTTCAAAATTTTGTTTCTGTGTGGCATACTCGTGTCTGATAAATTAATTATTCCATTGTCTGTATTTTCTTTCTCTTTTATAATATGTTCGGTTGTTTCTTTTATATGTCGCAGTCTTAATGGTCTACAAAATCTAATAGAATGCGGAGTATTATTGTTCCACAAAATACTGATTTTTGTTGTCAATCTTAGAGGAATAATAAAGGTAACAAAAATCGAGCTATCTGTATCCGCTGCATTTATATTCGTTTCGAATTTTTGTTTGTATATAGATTGACCGCTACTACCATCAAATCCGTAGCTACAAATCATTTCAGTTTCAATAACGTCATCGTCGGTTTTTGAAATTATATTATCTATAGCTTCGGTTTGTAAAAGTAAAATTCTTTTTGCTGTATGTTCTACCAAGTTTTGCATAGAAACTTCAGCAACAGTTTCTGAAACAGTAATCCCTGATGGTTTACAATTCTTTTTTCCTGCTAAAATAGCATTATATGTAGGATAAATATCGCAATTTTTTTGTTTATTTTGTAATCTAATATTTACATACTGTTGCTTGTTGAAATTGATTTCGTAAAAAAACGCTAATGCTTCGTCTACTGAAAGCGAAATTATATTATTTTGTTCATTAAAAAGACGTGACCGCATTTTTTTGACATGTTCGGGCTTTTAGAAGTTTCGTTTAGAATTACTGCCAAATCTTTGTTACCTCTTTTTTAGGCTGCGACTGTTGTTGCGTGTATTATAAAATTTAAATCCTCTTTCATCCCTTCTGAAAAGTTGGGACGCTTATCTCCTCTTTGATCTTGATTTATCTTCATACGACAAACGTGGTCGTCCTACAGGTACTGAAACTTCAGGGTTCTCTCTGTCGTATTTTTCGATGCTTAGATGTCCCTCCAACCATTTCTCATGTTTTGGTCGAAATTTCTGTTGAATTCGTCAGGAATTTTTCCATTTTGTACACAAATTACTGCAAAACTTGCGAACTTTCTCTTCAACAGACTTTCTATATTCCTCAGAAATGTCAACTTCTTCGATCGCATTCAAAATAAAACAGATCACTGCTGCAATTGTCTTTCTATTTAAATCACTTTCATTGAGCCACACACTGAACAGTTCTTCATTTTTGAAGCGATACTAATCTAAAAAATTAAAGTTGGTAACTTTTTATGAACGCTACTGTCTAATACACTAACAAAAATGAAGCATACTTAAAAATCTTTTCGACATGGTTATATAGAATGTTTAAAATGTTTCTATACCCTAAATAAATATACTAAATAAATAATATTACACAACTAATTATAAAATAAAATAATAATAAAACAGAAACACTCTAGAAAACATTTATATCCACTGCACTGCGCTGGATGTTTCGCTTCTCTCACTTCGGAAAAGACTGATCTAATGAAGGGAAAGACGTAGTGAGAAAACCTTTTCGAATCTGTCTACGACAATGTTCCAAAATGTTTACGATACATAATACTAACAAGAGACAAGGTTCCCTTTAAGAAAACATCACAGTTACGGTTCACAGACGCCGAAACAGATAAAACGGGTTCAGATCCCGAACGCAACGTCAAAATACCTCGGACGTTTTTATTAAAATTAATACAGAGTTAAAAGTAGCAAGAGGTAGCAGCTAAACTTTACATAATCTTTTTAACAAATGTTTAATCTTTCGTACAAAATAAGTCCAAAGTTTAGCACTATTAAGCATTTTTTTAAAACTCTATTTAAAGTTTAAATTGTTATAAACTTGGAATATTTGTTTATGGATTAAAAAATGTTTATGTTAGCATTTAGAACTTAAAGTACATCTACTAACATATAAAAAATCATAATTACAACTTGTTTTCTGATATCCTATAAGTGGTATTTAAAACGTTTAATTGAATGTTCAATTTTATAATTTTGTTTTTAGAACGCGGTATCTGTTTATATAATTACCTAAAATCAATAATATTTTGGATTTAGGAGCTTTGAAGAGTTATCAATTTATAGCAACAACAAAAATTTTATTCTATTAACCTTGAAAAATTGAATTTTGGCCACAAAACACGGGCTACTGGACCACTGTGCAATGCCGTCAAGGATGTTCTTGCTAAATTCTGTATTTCCATCATATATGTATCTCTTTTAATGGCACTTTCCTTCATTGCGCCTTTTATTTCCGCATTTAGCAGTGCCGGGTCCAAAAAAGTTGGTTTTTTGTACATCTTGGTGATTTTCTCCATTTCTTCTTCCGCCAGGCCGTTTTGTATCCAGTATTTCCATCTGCGTCTAAGCGATGAATGAATAAACACTTCCTGAGCCTTCGAGTTTTGAGGATACTCGAAAACTAGTCTGCCTTGCCTCGCTGTGCAAGTTTACTAGTATATGTTAGTTGCTAAGCGACCTCGCACATTCTTTGTTTTTTCAATATCGTAAATCTAACCTGTCTTGCCCCAGCGTGCAAGCCCGCTAGTATATCAAAACTAACTGTAGTTTGTCTTGCCCCTCTGTGCAAGCACACTACATTGATTTTAAACTTCACAAACCACGACGTCCGTTAGCCGTTGGCCTATCGCAATTTTGGAATTTCCTGTCAGTCAATTTCGGTTCCTTGACCGGCAGCCTAACCTGTCTTGCCCCTATGCGCAAGCTCGTTAGTTTCTTGGATCTTCGCGACTTCTCTCGCTTGGGCATCGTTGGCGAACTTTTTGGCTCTTTGTTCGAAGCCAGAGCGTGTATCCGAAATAGTTCTCGAGGAAGTCTCGAATTTCCGTGAACGATGGCATAACGTTCAGGTCTGGGAACATTTTTTCCCAGTCTAAGCTACTGATCGGGTCTAGCTTCCTCACGATCAGAGTGACAAACCAATCGTCCCACGTTTCGACCGATTTTCTCAACGCTGCCAGAGCATCTCGAGCTTGACAGAATTCGTCGAGTACACGCGTTAGCTCCTCTTTAGTAGCTTGTTTGATTGCTGGGCAATCCAAGAATCTCCCGATGTGAGCTTTCGTTAATACGCGGATGCCTCCGTAGCGACGTTCGAGAGCCGCCCATGCCGTCGAATAATTGGCACCGGTCAGAGACGTACTGTCGCACAGTGGCGGATTTCGTCGAAATCCTGGCCAAAAGTAATAATTTCAAATATACAATAAATTGACGCCATAGACTGTAATAATATGATTTTAAAATTATAATAGAGTACTTTTTCAACGTTAAGTATCGAATATAAAATTAATTTTAATAAATACGAAAGTGCTGCTGTGTACTTACAAATATAAAAACGTTTTAATTATTTAATCTTAAGGGAAAGTCGAAAACTACGAAATGTTTTGGCTTTATGGTCGTTGCGAAACTGCACTACGAAACCGAGATAATTTGAAACCCCGTTATAAAAATCGATCTAAGGAGGAAAACATTTTATAGACAGCTATACAAATTCTAATTCCGTACAAAAAGTTGACCAGGGCTCCCGTATTCCCGGTTTATGACAGTCAACAGATTTTGTGCCGATCACTATCTGTAAGTGGACAAAAATGCATTTTTCCTGCTCCATATTTTTAATCCTGTGCTGTAAATGTCTCATCAGACCAGCAAGCTCTTTTCAGTGTAGAATTACACAAGCCCGTCCGGTCCTATCCCATAAGTGTACTGTTCCATAGACGGCGCGGCCGACAAACAAATATTAACAACTCATAATATCGCAATTGATCGCAGGAAAACTCAGCAGGCCTGCCTTCGGGAACCTTCAATGCTTATTTTAAGACCAAAAAGACCGCTTGATCTCGCTTGATACGTAACTATTTCCTTAAAAAATGTTAACAAACTCATAGGTTCCGTATTTTTTGTTATCACAGCTGTAAACAGTGAAATACAACAATAAACCGGAATTATATTTTAATTTAGAGTATATCTGACAACAACCAATAATGAAAGTAAGGGATTATAATTCGAAATTAGCCTCAAAAATTACTTTGAACTGTGGCTTAATAACTTGACATTATAAAACTGACAACTTCAAGATCGTGTATCTCTAAAAGGATAGTACAATGAAAATCGCTATTGTCGAATAATGATGCTGTAATCATTTATAAATAAAATGCAATACGTAGATTTGTGAAATTGAGATAAAAATGTTTTCACTTTTGACCAGGATTTCGGCGAAATCTGCCACTGTAATGTCGCTGGAAAGGATCTTGTGAGGTCGTAAACCGAAACTTACGTATACAGAAAGTCTCCGTTTATGGAAGCTTGCGTTCATTAATCTTATTTTATCAACCCTTCTGGAATTTGGAGCTCCGTCTCACTGGAGTGCATCCTGCAGTTGCATCCTCTTAATATCATCTTTGACTCGTGTTGCGTGGGATACTTTCTAATCTACCCTTTTCCCAGGGCACACAGCTGCCGACCTCAGAGCCACGAAAATCCTAACCGTCAAATTTCCTAATATGGAAATCACTGGCGGTTCCCCACCAACATTTATGGGTATATAAACCTACGATTTTCGTTGCTCAGGGGCTAGTACGAAAGAGTTACTCGTTAGAGACACATTGATTGTCTGTAGAGTAGCACTCTAGTGAGATCGGGCTTCAGTTCCTTTCGATCATCGTTACCATGTAGATCCGCGAAGACGGTTTTAAAATCTATTACGGCCATAAAAGTATTGGTTTATTGGCCCAGGTAACTGATCCGTAGGACGACAGGGATGTCGCGGCTTTAAAGTATACATGCCCACGTTACACCTCGGGGCCCCAAGACTTGATGTTTGCTACGCGGGTTTTTCCAAATTGGAAAAACAGAAAACTTTAAAAAACGAAATAGTCTTACGGTAATCGATTCATGCATTACAGAATTACGTGTGAACATACATAAGAAGAAAAAAGTTATTGATATATGAACATCTTATTTCTGATACCATACGGCCCTGAACGAAAAGTCTAGCTCTGTCCTTGTCTAAAAAGGTGTCAGATTACTAATTGCAGTCGACTTAAGTTGTAAAGATCGATGTTCGACCGACTTTACGACCTCACAAGATCCCTTCCAGCGACAGTACACGCGATAATCTTCGCAGCCTCCCCGGTGAGGTTTGCCTTAAGATACTGCAAACGTTGAACGTCCTGCAACTGTTGCGCGTTGTGAATCGTGGCGCGAAACGAATCCCGAAACTCCTCCCACCGTAACAGATCGCCCGAAAATTTCTCTATAGAAAGGGTTGGAAGCCTGGGTTCCACGCTGCACTCGTGATGATCGGTTTCAATCGGATTTGCTACCGCGGGTAGCTTTAAATTTTCCAGTCTCTCCTCCAAATCAGTCGAATTCTGAATATACGCCTCTTCGACTTCATTGAAAAGACGTTTTTTCGCGTAGTCACTGGCGGCAACTCTGCTGTCGATGACAGTGCGCGATGATTTGCGACGAAATCACGCCAGTAACTTTCCAGCAACGTAATCCTTTTCCGTATCGCGATCGCGGTGAGCTTCGCAGCGCCCAACTTATCGGTATTAACGACGAAGTTTTTTATTCGGTCAGCGGCCTCTTCTTCTGCTCGAGCCATATCGTTAAACGTTTGCATCATTGCGTCGGCAGTTAAGTTTTAAATTGAACAGACAACAACGATGGAAGCGAAATAGAAACAAATGAGACGTTACACGTGTCGCTGTAAAAACCTGACTCGATCGAATCGAACGAACGATAAGTTCCGACGGAAGGTCACAGAGTTCGCTAATCGGTCTAGTTATAGTTTTCGCTATGGAACTCACAAATTCTGTTCGTAGTATTCACTTTTTGTTTGCAGATACCTCAGATTTTGCGGATGCTTCCAAGTTGTCCTCGATGTGGCCTCGGAAAATGCTCGATGGACTCGCGGATCACTCAAGAAGACAACAGGATCGGAGCGCTGACACTCGCGATGATGCACAGAATTCTTCGTAATTCTGCAGCGGCTAAATCTCGACGATGGAATAGAGCAATCGACACACTCTATTCCCGGGTTTCGGCACCAAATATTTCGATCTTTAATCGGTTTCCGTTGGGTGGAAACTTGGACTCGCAATCGATAATATTATGTGGTACAATAAAGAGAAAAAAGACGTTGTGTGGGAGAGCGATTTCTTTATTATTAACCACTGTCACTCGAGAGATGACCGTATAATCGTAAGATCAAACGAACCCGCCGAAGGCGGGCGAAGTTTGATCAGGATTATATGAAATGTCTCATTCGAAGATGATAATATTGTAGTCATGCTTGTCATGCTTCACATCACAACGTTCAGCGCATATTGAACATGAATTTGGCACTCTTCCGTTACTTATTTCTCACTATTTATGTTCCTAGCTTCATATTGTTTTGTGTAACGAACATGGAATTATTACGAGTATTTTCAAAGATGATAGTGGGAATAGCGTTGGTTCTGAATATATCTTAATTATTTTATATATACATATACTTTTTCTTTTCGCCCGCCTTCGGCGGGCTCGTTTGATCTTACGATTATATTACATGTCTCGTTCTCGATGATAATATTGTAGATTTTTAGAGTATGAGTAATAATTCGTTATTTTAATTATTTTATTATATGTAACATTTTATTTTCTTATAATTGCACGTGCAAACTGGTCATTGGGGGCTTGAATCGGTTTGTTATAAAACTTGAAAAAAGTTTGAGAATCTGGTGCCCATCCCGCACTACGCCTTATGGCTGAGATATCTACACCTCTTTTATGAACTGCAGATACCGCTGCGTGTCGCGTGCTATATACTGTGAATTGGTTGGTATCAATACCCGCTTTACCTAGTAGTGACTTAATCCAATGGCCAATAGTTTGCGATGATACTTTGCCAAAAGGTTTCATTGTTGCAATAAATAAATTTTTTGTATCACTATTTCTTAATGTTTTAGTATAATCTATATGTATAGTCTAAAACTGCGGATGCAACACATAATCCTGGTTTCTCTTTAAAAAAAAGGTAATATTAAATCAGGTTGAAATGCTCCGGCCTTTGACGTTTTAATCTGTTCCGTAATTTTAATACTTATTCCCGAACTATTTATTTCTATATTGTCGATATTTATTAATGCTAAAGTTTGCAATCTTTGAGCTGTTGTCAAGGCTAATAAAGTTGCCACTTTTTCCACAGCGTCCTTTAATTTCAATTTTTTAAGTGGATGAAGCTCTTCAATGTAATTAAGTACCGGTGTAACATCCCATGTTGTATCATATTTCGGTTTGCTTGGTCTCCGTTTAAATACATCTTTTAAAAAACCGATGAATTAATCCATCTTTATTAATATCATATCCTGAAATTAAGGAGATTGTGGAACGAGTGGTATTTAATGTACTATAGCTTGCACCGTCTTTGAAAAGAATATTTAGAAAAGTAATAATATCTGTTGTTTTTGCACTAAACATATCTAAGTTTCTTAAATGAGTAAATTCCCACCAACGTTTTAAACTACATTCATATTGTTTTAAAGTCGCTTTTGCGATAGAGTCAATAACCACATCTATGGTTTCTTCTACTAATCCTTTTCTCAAGAAAACTGACCTGATAACCTGCCTGCCACTAACGAAAGGTGGGATGTTAGCGCATGACTCTCGTCTCTGTAAGGAGATATTAATAACGTGGAATTAGGTTTAAATATAATGGCGGGTTCTATGAGGAGCGATGTAAAAAGAGGATACCACGGTTGCGTGGGCCACGAGGGTACTATTATAGTACCGATTGCTTTATCATTAATTATTTTTCTTAATGTTCGGAGAATGAGTGCGAAGGGAGGAAAGGCATAAAAATTTTCATTTTTCCATGATATAGTGAATGCATCTACAACTTCTGCCTCCGGATCTGGGAATCTAGAGTAAAATCTTTTACATTTTTTATTCAATCTAGATGCAAATAAATCTGTTGTAAATGAACCAAATTGTTTCTCCACTTGTGTAAAGACTTTTTGAGAAAGTTCCCACTCAGAGTCTACATTAACATTACGTGATGCTTTATCTGCTTCTATATTTTCACTCGAAGGAATATACGATGCTCTTAACCATATACTTCTCTCTTCGCACCACTTCCAAATTTTTCTTGAAAGTTCACTAAGATGTGAAAATTGTACACCTCCGGCTCTATTAATATAATAAACAGCCGTAGTGTTATCTAATCTAAGTAATACTTCGCATTGCGATAATTCTGACGCAAAGCATTTTACTGCAAAGAAGGCAGCCAATAACTCAAGATAATTAATATGGTTTTTCTTTTTCTTGCTCGTTCCAAAAACCAAAGGCCTCTGAGCCATTACAGTAACAACCCCAACCTGTCAAGGACGAATCAGAAAAGATTTCGATAATAAATTTTTGCAATCTAATTGGATTCGATCCAATTGCATTAATTTTCCACCACTCAAAATCTTCTAACATAATTTTAGTTATACAAATAAGTCCTTCGTAATTCTCACCATTAAATTTCAATGCTAAATATTTTTGTTTTTCTAATCGTTTGCAGTGAATAAATCCATAAGCCACGGCCGGACATGCCGCTGTTAAGACATCCAGAAGTTTAGAAAATTGTCTAATTTTATATGACTTCCCGATTTTAAACTCATTCACTAGCTTTACTATTTGGGTTTTCTTATTATTCGTTAAATTTAAGGAAAACTCAACTGAATCAATAAGTTCTGATTAGCAACTAAGCAACTCTTTTGATAGTTAATGATAAAACCTAAATATTCTAATGTTTTAACTGCTTTCTTTACATTTTCTTCACATATATCTTTAGATTTATGGATAAATAAAAAATCATCCAAATATAATACCATTACTATTCCCTGGAGTCTTAATTTATTAATAATCGGTTTCATTAATTTAGTGAAAACGTATGGGCTAGTGCATAAGCCAAACGGTAGGCATACAAATTGAAATATTTTCTTATTGAATATAAATCTTAGAAACTTTCTGTGACCTTCGAAGATGGGGACTAGAAAATATGCATCTTTAAGGTCTAAAGAACTCACGTAATCTCCTCGCGTTAATAGACTTCACGCAGACCTAATATCCTCCATTTTAAAATGTGGGGGTCTGATAAATTTATTTAACTCTTTAAGATTAAAAATAAAACGATTTGTACCATCGGGTTTTGGAACAAGAAAGTAAGAAGAAATGAATTGTCCATCACATTCATTACATGGCTCTATAGCACCTTTCTTTAAAAGTTCATTAATTTCCCTTTGCAGTTTTTCCATTTCTTCGAAAGAATGATCTTTCTCTTTTGGCGCAATGTTTTGAACGGGTGTTTCCACAAACGGAATTTTATAACCTTTTAAATAACTTAAAATATACTTGTCTGAAGTAAAATATTTCCATCTTTTTACAAAGTGACAAAGACGCCCTGCAGATATATCTACCCGAGTTATTTCTTCAACGATGATTGGTTCGTGGTCTGCGGTGTCAACTTAGTTGAACTCTGCGAGGTCCTGTATGACCGTGTCTTGAATTTTATCTGTCGACGCCTCTGATCTTGACCCACCTGTCGGTATCCCGCAGGTGGGTATTTCCAGTTTCCCTGCTCTCGTGCCCTTGGTATATATTTTTGTGAGGGCTTGTCCTTGATATTCGCACAAGCCTTTTCTATCTCTTTGACATCCTTGACTTTATCCTTCAGATTATCACTATAAAGCCATTCATTGGAAAACATCGTATCCACCATTGGTGTTACACTTTTATTTAACTGCGGTGTAATCAAAGATTTTCTTGCCACCGACTGTTGATGGAAAACATCAGTTAAAATCTGACCCGCATGGCTTATGTAATCTGTAAATGCATCCTCATCTAAACCGTCCTCTGGGTGCTCTATCAACATAGAGACCGCAACTCCTAAAGCAGCTATGGCCATGCCCACGCTATTTTGCGTTTCCATAAAATGCTGGTCCCTCTTTTTAGCAATTTCTGAAAGCAATGGACTTATCTCCAGATTTAAATTAGGAGCTTCGGTATAAAATTCCCCTTTTCTATTATAAAGTTCCAGAATTTGCTTTTTATTCTTTTCTGAAAGACCTTCATTTTTCCATTTCAACCACGTATTCTTTAGTTCCGGATGATATTTCACCTTTTTGAATTTTGAATCATTGGGATCTATCCCCAATATCTCCAAAGCATTATTATTTAACGTCTCTGGCTCAGAATTTTCTAATAATTCTTCTTCACTTTCATCTAAATCAGGATTATTATTATCCTTATTTTCCTCGTCTGTGAATTAACGAGTGGAAGAAATGATTAAATAGCACTTGTTGTGCAATTGTGATATTATTGTTCTTGTTGAACTTAATCACATTTATATCAAGGTCGTACGGACCGTGGCAATCTTTTTGGTTTTTTAAAGTCGTATGGACTATGGTAAGACCGTATGGGTCTTACCTCTCAATTTTCGTCTGGAAAGAGGAGAATACTGAGCGAGACAATCATATCAGCAATTTTACTTACCAATTCTGATATTTTTTGCAGGTAGACTCTGCGAATTCTCCTTTTGTGAATTCGCTAGCGTCTCTACCATTTTAGTTAGGTTATCTAACTGTTTCTGTAAATTATCAAATTTCTCATCATGTCTTCATTTAGAATGATGGTCCTCTCATGATTTAGATCTTGACCGCCTCTTCTTCTTTATGTCAGACATATCTCAATAAGCTCTTCCTATAATTTATCTTAATTTTTGAGCGCCACGCTGAAAAACGTTCTCGATGCTTCGGCACAACGAAACAATATGAAACTAGGGACATAAATAGTGAGAAGTAAGTAACGGAAGAGTGCCAAATTCATGTTCAATATGCGCTGAACGTCGTGATGTGAAGCATGACAAGCATGACTACAATATTATCATCGAGAACGAGATATGTAATATAATTAATGATTGAGACTGCTCATGACCTCCGTAGAATCCGTACTGCTGTACGGTGCAGAGGTCTGGGCCGAGGCACTCCGCTTCGAAAAGTACCGTCGCAGGATAGCGGCTGTCCAAAGGAGGTGCGCGCTCCGAGTAGCCTGTTCGTACAGGACTGTTGCGGAGCCAGCTGTGTTGGCAATAACGGGGATGGTGCCCATAGACTTGCTGGTGCGAGAACGCAAGCAAGTCTATGAGGCGATAAGGTGCGGCTGCAGCAAGGCCGACGCGAAGAGGGTGGCGCGTGAGGACACCATGCGTCGATGGCAGCAGAGATGGAGCGACGAGACCCGGGGGCGCTGAACGGCTAGGTTAATCCCTAGCCTCGACCCCTGGGTCAGTCGGAGACACGGCGAGGTGGACTACTACCTTACCCAATTCCTGAGCGGCCACGGGTACTTCCGTAAGTACCTTTGCAGGATGGGTAAGGCCACCTCGCCATTATGCGGATATGGCTGCTTCGACGCGGAGGATGGTGTCGAGCACACCTTCTTCGCGTGCAGCCGATGGAGCGCCGAGCGACTCGCTCTCCGACACGAGGTAGGCCCGGTCATCCCCGATAACATCGTGGGGGTGATAGCAGAAAGCTGGGAGAAGTGGAGGGCCGTCGCTAACTATGTGCGCCGGCTGCTCCAGCAGAAGAAAACAGAGGAGTACCGATGGAACCCCCTAGCTCCGGCATAGGGGGCTTCATCGGCTATTTCAAAATGCTTCTCACGGGCCACCTCGTGTTGCGAGAACCAGAGACACGCAAACTCGCAGACAGGCGCGCAGTGGCGACTCTCCCCCCCCCCCCCCCGAAGTTATGTGTTAAACAGTTCCGGGGGGGAAAAAACGAGTCGCAGATAGGGTTAGCTGTTTTGTTTAGTGGGTAGGAATCCCACATACCCCGGGACTAAAGTGGCCCGTCCCGGGGATCTTGGTCATCAGAAGATTTTTCAGCTGTTCCCCTCACAAAAAAAAAATATAATTAATGATTAAACGAACTTACCAAGTGAAGTTCAATCATGATTGTATTTCGCGCCTCTTCCTCGAGATCATAATTGTAGTACCTCTCATTGTCCTCAGTGTCGCCACACATTTTAATGCTTAGGGAAAAATTGTTTCCCTATACTCCGCAGTCTCGTACGCCGTTCGCGCGTCTGCGACCAATTTCATTCTTGAAAGCCTTGCCGTAACCACTATTACGGGTATCTCCCTCGAGATGCATGGGAGGGAGGGACTGATCTCTTCGGAAGAGGCGCATCACACAATCATGATTGAACTTCACTTGGTAAGTTCGTTTAATCATTAATTGTATTTCACGCCTCTTCCTCGAGATCATAATTGTAGTTGTTTAAAGTTAGTTACGGCAACAAATTGACACCCTAACATATATTTATGTGTGTTTTACCAATTTTTTTTTTTTTTTTTTTTTTTTTTTTTTTTTTTTTTTTTTTTTTTTAACAAACCAGGAACTTTCGAAACGAGATACAATGCTATTCTTTTAAAAATAATTGCCTTTCGTAAAAGGACTTAACATTCTGACACCGTCTCTGCAAATCGTCCAGTTTCTGAAGAAACGCAACCAATCATAAAAACGAGCGAAAGTTTCGGAATCTTTCGACCAACCTGCCGTTTTTCGTATTACATCAATGTTCACACCTTGTCTTTTTGCCACTGATGTAGCAGCGTGTCGCGTGCTGTAAGCCAAAAACGTGTTAACATTTATGCCACTTTTAGCCAAAAGGCTCTTTATCCACCTGCTTAGAGTTTGAGTGTCCACCACTTTGTGTGGTTTCTTAAATGATATAAATAATTTAACTACCGATCTACGTAGTTCTTTGGTTCTGTCTAAATAGGAAAAAATCGTTGAAGCTGCGCATACGGACTTATCTTGTAAATAGAACGGAAGTTTTAGTACTGGCTGTTTTTTTTCCTTTTCTTTTCTTTTCTTTTCTTTTCTTTTCTTTTCTTTTCTTTTCT
>NC_071977.1:14655596-14659928 GCF_026283585.1 Hylaeus volcanicus
TCATACCTCGGTGCTGCTGGCCTTAATTTTGCGACTCCTTTGAAAAAACGCTGAATATACTCATTTTGGCCTAAATGAGGTCTCAATATTAAAAATATTGCCGATCTGTAACTATTTAACGAGCTATGCGAGGCTCCTTTGACCAATTCCACTGTGAGAAACTTCAACACCTCACTTGTGGAACCTGTAAACGGGTCAATTTCTTCCCCCGCGCAAAATTCCCACCATTTTCTTAGGCCCGATTCTTATTGGCGAAGCGAAGATTCTGATAATGAGGCTGTCAATATCTTGACCGATTCCAGTGGTACCTTTCTCCTAATGAACGCTTCCCCGATAATTTGGCGGCAATTACTGTAACCCGTTGCCACAAGGGATGTTCCTCCCTGCCGGAAGAATAAATTAAATTAATATTGGGCTGGAAAATAATCAGTTCTTCCTCTAATAATGATAGAAAAACAGGGAACCAAGGCTGGGCTTCCCAGTATGGTACCACTACTATGCCCATTGATTCTTCACGTTCTATTTTCCTCAACATTCTTAAAATTACTGAAAAGGGAGGGAACGCGTAAAAGAACCATTTTTTCCAGCCTAACGTGAAAGCGTCTATGCCGATCGAGTCTGGATCCCTCTGCCAAGATACATAACGTTTACATTTCGCGTTCACTCTACTTGCAAACAAATCTACTTGTGGGATGCCAAAATATCTAACGATCTTTTGAAATGCACTCTTCGATAACTCAAATTCAGTTTTTGGTTGTAATCTCCATGCCTCGTAATCGGCTTCGACGTTTTCACTAGAACGTATATACGCTGCCGAAATCCAAATTTCTCTTCGTTTGCACCATTGCCAAATTTCCCTGGCCAGTGCACTAAGATCCTCATGACGATTATCTTTCATTTTATTTATGTATGCGATTGCCGCCGTATTGTCTATCCTTAACAAAATACTACTTCGTCGTACGTCCTTCGCGAAGCATTTTAATCCAAAAAACGCCGCTTTAAGTTCCAAGACATTTGTGTGTAATTTTAAATCACCTGTATTTCAAAACCCCTGACAACGTCGGTTTTTACAGAAAACGCCCCACCCTGTACGTGAAGGATCCGAAAATATGTCGAATTCGAATTCTGGTTCATTTATTGGCGCACTCGTGGAGCGGATATTATCTTCCCGCCGCGTAAAATCTTCGTTTAACTCTCTTGGAATAAACCTTTGTGCGTTAAAATTATTATTATTAATTTCAAGTGCGCAACCTCGTACCTTTTCGAACCGTCTTATATACACCATCCCATATTTCAACGCCGGACAACGCGAAACTAAAGTCCCTACGAAAACCGCGAATTCTCTTATACTGCACCGGGTAGTTGTACTGAACTTCCGAGTGAGTTTGACGGTTCGTAGAACTTTGTCCTTAGGTAATTCTATGGACATTTTTACCGAATCAAAAATTAGTCCCAAATATTTACACCGTTGCGTGGAAATCGCGCGACTTTTTTCCTTATTAATTATAAATCCCAAGTCCTGCAAAAGTGTTACAGATTCGCGAACATTGTCAAAACATTTCTCGTACGATTGATCGAGAATAAGGATGTCATCGAGATAAAATACAGAAGTAAATCCCCTTTTTGTCAGGTATGCTACCACCGGCTTCAATAATTTTGTGAAAACATACGGTGCTACATTTAAGCCGAACGGTAAACAGGTGAACTCAAATAGTTCTCCCTTATACAAGAACCGTAAAATTTTCTGAACTTCTTTTCGATTGGAACCAAATAGTAGGCGTCCTTTAAGTCTATCGTTGGCATAAAATTATTGCGACAATTTAATTTCTTTGCTACCTTCAAGTTTTCGATTTTAAAATGCTCAACGTGAATGAACTCGTTAAGCCTCTTAAGATTTAGTATCATTCTGAATGTACTATCCGGCTTAGGAATTAAAAATATATTCGACAAAAATTGTCCTTTTGACGTAGAGCATTTCTCAATAGCGCCTTTAGAGATTAATTTATTAATTTGTTTTTCGATTAAACCATGTTCGTGGTCGGACCATGTGGGTTCGACCGGAGGCCGGTCTTGTCTCGGATACGACGTGAAGGGTATGACAATACCCTGAACCCATTTATGGATCATCGAGACCTTGGTTACCTTTTACCTAGCATTACCAAATAATCTTAACCTCCCTGCTGGTTTAGCTACATCTTCCGATGAGATTAACGACGTCCCCTGTATTGATGACTCGATCCTTTGCGGTATGCAGACTTCTTTGTCTCCGTCTTGTTGGATGCTGCATGATGACGCCCGTTCGACGTCGTTAGATATTTGTTGAACGTCGGTTGATGTTCGTTCCAAATTCTTAGCCGTCTTTATTTTTTCTTCTAAATCCGTACCAAAAAGTCACTCATCGACCGAAGTGTCGGAGAGAGTGTTCTTCAAGGACGAATTCAAACTCGCTAGAATAAGCTCTTTACGAGCCAGAGAATCCTCTCGGTGCACCGATGCGAGAAGTCTCCCCATATCGCTTAATTTTTCCAGCAACTCAAGTTTCTGAGAACTGTCCATCTTCAATGGTATCGAGATCGCTTTACCCAACGCTGCTAGACATGCGGCGATGCGTTCTTGCTTCTCAATAATACGATGATCTCTTTTAATAACGCCTTCTTGTACTGAAACCATAATTTTTGCGTTTAGTTTCGATACCCCGATAAAAGAGCAATTTTCTGGCGGTGGGTATTTCCTCAACAGAGCCTTGACCTCCTTTTCCGGCAGACCTTTTTTCAAAACCTCCGACCACCGGAGAGCTACGTCCTTATGCACCGCAGCGGCGGTTTTCTTATCTAAGACACGTTCAAAATTTCCTCTTGTAACTCTACTTCATGTTCGGGAACTTCCGCCGTCTCGACCACCGCGAGATTCTTTAATCTCGCTGTCCTTCTCGGTCCTCGAAACCGGTATCTCACAGATACATGATGATTGACTCGATTTTGTTGACCGAGAAACAGACGACTGTCTCGATGTGTATCGAGAACTAGAGCGTGATCTACGAAAAACTCTAAAATCGAAATTATCTCTCGAATAACTCGATGAGCGTCGACCTCCTGATGATCGTCCTCGAGATACTGACCGAGGTATCTCACGATCCAGCGAGTGTCTCGAACTATGGCGATGGCGTGAGCGACTACGTGACCACGAACTTTTACCTGAAAACCATCGAATCGAGTTCCAATAACATGTCTATTCCATTTTGTATCCACAACGTGAAGTTTGATGAAACAAGCCACACACGTCTCCAAGACGCGTTTAAAGGTTACAAACCCCGGCTGTCCTAAATTTATGTACTGTTTTCTTTCGTCACACGAAAGATGTACGTTTGGTAAGAGCCAAAGCACTCTGCACAACGACACAGCCGCTGGCAAAATCGACGGATGTCGATACAGTACTCGAAACAAGAATTTACAAAATTCTGTTTCGAAGCGTCTCTTATCCCACGGACCAAAGAAGTGGGGTTACCTCCCAACATACGCTGATCATCCTTCCTTCGATGCAATTTCTCCTCTAGTCTACGAATTTTTCGATAGAGTCTGTCGTTTTCCTTATCCTCATCCATCGACGACGTCCTCTTCCTATCTTTTCGTCCCATAATATAATATTCTGTAATTCGTTACTCAGTCTACGTGTGAAGACACTGACACAAAGCGAAAGAATGAAGTTGGTCGCCGACGCGCGAACGACATACGAGACTGCGGAGTATAGGGAAACAATTTTTCCCTAAGCTTTAGAATTTGTGGCGACACTGAGGACAATGAGAGGTACTACAATTATGATCTCGAGGAAGAGGCGCGAAATACAATCCGCTTTGAATTCGTCTACTTGCTATCGATAAACGACAACGACCGATTCCTCGTCTAACGTACGCGGTTAGTGACGATCGCGTGCCTTCGTTCACGCGGTCGAATAATTACGGTTTTACGCGAACAGTGATTGATATGAATACTCACCAGTTCTAGATATAATTGCTTCAAGTATGTTAGAGGTGGATATAATTAGTATTATGTAGGATTTATTATATGTTACTTTATTTATAAAATACTAACTTAACTATTAATGAAACTAAAATGAACAGAGTCCGCTCGACGATCCGCTCTACGTCTATTCGCGCCGTGATTACCCTTCGACTGCTCAACTCAATCTGTCTCCAACGCTTCTTTTTCTACCTCCTCTTAAAGTTAAACACTACCCAGGGTTTTTCCCAGGCAGGAGAACGTTGTTCTAGGCGGCCTCGCCGAGGCGTGCCTGGACAACATCAGCCCAAGTGGCCAGGTCATAAATTAAACTAAA
>NC_071977.1:14659938-14690999 GCF_026283585.1 Hylaeus volcanicus
CTCTCTCTCTCTCTTCCTCTCTCACGCACACGCACACATTCCCACTCCTACAATTATAACTAACAAAAAGAAAATACTGTTTCAATCGGAAAATTAAACTTGGCCTAAACTCACTCACTCACTCCCTCCCTCCCTCCCTCCCTCCCATTCGTTCCTGTTTCGGCGCGCGAAAATAACTTTAAATAATCTTTTCGTAGTCGGCGCAAAAGTAAAAATTTTTAATTCCTGCTTGAGTTAGTTTTTGGTGAAGGCGGCAATATTGAATGTTGTTAATGTATACATGCATACTGTCTACGTGAAAGTCCGGGTCTCTCCCCTGGGGTTGTTGATGGCAATAGACTTCCCCGGAAAGGAAGACCCAAAAGGAAAACTCCTTACAATTGCTCAAGCCTAGAGTTTTACGAGGTTTCCGAGTACTACCCTCGATGAAATTTAACAATTAGGAGGGCTTGTCTCTCCATTCTCTTCCTGGTCGGCCTTGTGAGGGTTCGTAAAGTATGAGAACCCTCACCAGTGGCCACTGGTGCTAATAATCAGTTGCAGATGCCCGTTGGTTATTTTACAAACCTATCACCTTCGGGTGGGGGCAGGTATGACCGTACAGCCGAGGTACTATGGAAAGCTCAGTCAGACAATAAATGTCTACGTTGAAATACTGTCTGAGAGGGTTTGATGCATTTGTTTTGGCGATGCGGGGAGAAGGCAATATTGCATACAGGTAATGTATATACTATTGTTAAGGATTATTTAAAGATGCGCGCGCGGGCGTGTGTGGTGGGTGGTTCAGTGGGCAGAGAGCGGAGAGCACGTGTGTGCAGAAGGTGTGATAGAACTAGAAGGGACTGGATTGTACGGAAACTGGGCAGCTAGCTGTGATGACGAATGCGAATATTCAATTATTAAGTCATAAAGTTACTAATAAATTTTTAAACAATTTATTAAATAAACAAATTGGTTTTTATTTCAATTTTATTGTTCAATTAAGATATAAGTCTCACATGTAAAAGAATTAATCTCCAAAAAACATTTTGAAAGCTGTTTTATTGGAGTGTAGTAATTGTTGGTCAACTGATACCACATCAATGGCCCATCAAAATGCCAACAATAGTTGCCACTAGGGCATTTGCTTATAATTTTTAAACATGTGGGAAAACCATTGAAACCCCTTTTAACTAAATATAAAGTTGAAAACGCCATAATCAAAACTTTAATTTCCATCCACAGCAGTTTAAATATATCGAGTAATATACGGTATTTTTGCTTCCCTCAAAGTGACCATTGCCTCCCAAAATCAGATGAGAAAATCGCTCACGTTGAGAAATAATGGATTAGTCACAATTACTTTGACATATTATCCATTAAGCAAAGAAGGATATATTGCATTAAACACACCACGATCATATGCTTAGGTACTTTTTATTTGGTTTGAAAGTTTCACATATACACGTTAATCGTTAACGACATAATAAACAATGACATATAGACATTAGAATCTGAGTGGATGTCCGTGTTCGCGGACCATTGCGAGAAAAAGATGTTTCATAATACATATCACGTAATAATTATCATATAATGACCATACATATATGTAACAGTATTTATAGACATATACAGACGAACTTTTACGTGTATCTGCGTTTTACATAATATTTATATTTATATATTTATATTCGTACGTTGTAACACCGATATGTCATTTTAGGCATGAAGTTTCCTGTGTATGTGCGCGCGCGCGCGCGCGTGTGTGTGTTGTGTGTTGTGTGCAGGCGTGTAATCCACAGTGGTTAATCCCATAGACTGCACTCATGCGTGCTAACCAATAATACTTATTTTCCCCATTCATATATATACTCCAAAAAACGTGCTTTGTGTTCCTTTTACGCACACACGAATTACTTAACCTTTAATTAAAGAGAAGATAACACATAGGTACGTAGGTAGTAATGTACTCGCAGATTCTATCGTATGCGTGCCTATATGCTCGTATAACTATTTTGTACGTGAACATGTCCCCCATGTGTTCGCGTGTACGTTTTGCACCAGCGTATACACTATCAGTAAGGTATTGAAAGTCCAAACGAGTGTCTTCGGCGCGTTAAACAAGCGGACAGTGTTTTTAAGAGAGCACCGAGATATACATGAGCGAAGACGTCCATCGTAGTTCAATAGAAACAGGAGACATAGGTTAAAAGCGTCGGTTTGTGTTCGTGCAATAGGTCCTTTCTCACTTGTTCGCCTCTATTTTTTTTTTCACGCACTTAGTCCCGTAGCCTGACACGTTAACTATGTTTACACGTATTTTACACACACGCATATATGTATATCCGTGTGTATACGAACGCGTCGAAGAAATGTTCTCAGAGTATTACGCGCTATAATCGAAATAAATATATATATGCAATGTGTGTGTGTATATATATGTATATTATATGGCTATGCCGTGAACGGCTCGTCGGCTGCGCCTGCAACGACCCAACCACTGTAAGACACTGTACAAAAATACCGCTTATAATAATTAGTAATAATAACAACGCAGCCGGCGAGACTACAACTACGGCCATTAGAGATATGTCTCGACATGGTTCTTAGGGGATGTCTCCGGCACTGTTATGCGCAATCGACTTTTCTCCCCGTTTTCTCATCGTTCTACGATCATCCTAAAAGATACATCCATCACTACTCGAGTCAGGAGTCGACGGCGCGCCAGAGAGGAGTGATTAGATCCATAGAAATAAACTGTTGCGGTACAAAATTTATAATTAAAAGTTTTTTCAATCTGTTCTCGATTCAATGTTATCTGAGAGCAACAATGGTAATGCAGTGTGCGTGCTAACAACTTACCGACCGGTAGGGATTGGACATATAATTAAATTTCATAATATTTTATATCTTCATAACATTACTATTGCATAAATATGTATTTTATAGAATAAACTCGTTCTCAGATTAATACTTGTCATAATGTTTCACAATTCCTGTAATGATGGGAGCATACAATGTTCTCGGTGGTAGGTAACAAAGTATTTGCTGCCATGGTAAATTGCCGAGAAAGCCGGTCGGTAAAGTGCTACATTCCAACAGACTTTCTTCCCTTTGACTCCAGTCGATAATACTGTCGCAACCCGAACTCCTGACTCACTGGATAAGTGCATCTATGCTAACGTTACTATTTTCTACTCTTGCATCTACTGCTATATTTTTTTTGTTCAAGTTACGATCGTTTGCACGCTGTCTTACTAATAAATACTTGTCGATAGAGTCACCGATTTAAAAATTATTTTTGATATGCATCCCGCGGATCCTAAGCTAATTGTAGGGCCTGCAAAGAATCGCGCTCGGCGTATCGTTTAATTTTAATTAAAATTATTAATTATTCATAATTAATATTATAACAATTATATATGATATATAGTTATACAATATATCTTTAATATTGTATATACTATTAATTATATAGATATAATTAATTATATATAATATTGATTATATAGTTATTATAATAATAATTATTCAAATCGTTCAATACAATGCCCCTTATGTTTTGGACTTCTATGGTGAAATATGGATAACATTTAAGAACGCAGAAATGCTTCGATAAATATTTAGCTGAAAAATGAAATCGAAGTTAATCTCTCGACGACTGCGTGCAAACGACGACTTCGTATTTTCTCATCGCTGAAACTTCTTAAAAAAAACATCCAATGCGTATATGTATATATATAATATATAGGTATATAATATATCTTTGATGATCGTAATAATGTGTATATATTATATGTAACGTATATATATTATATATATATTAACAAATAAATTCTCTTAAATCTCATACGTTCACGATATGTATACGATCTTTCGAGATTTATGCATCAGTGAAGCCTTAAAACGAGATATCATAACCGTTATCTTACAGGTAAAATTTGGGCGAATAAATGATATGTGTATGTTGTGTGATATATCGACACGAAACCTACGTCCCTCGATCGAAGTAGAGAATTCATTCTTTTTTTTGTTACTTTGATCGTGTTTTCATCCTATCTAAAGTTTCATTTCATTTGAGAAATTTTGAAAATTACATATTTTATGTATCATATATATTTTCTGAAAATTTCGTCGAATATTGCACGTGGTATTTTTTTGCAACATAATTGATTATCATTATAGCGTTCATATGCAATTAATTAGAATGGACAATTGATCGTATGTGGGTTATGCGAAGGTGTCTAATACAGAACAATGAGTACTATAGGAAATGTTAGTTAGGTTTATCTATGCCTTAACAAGGATCAGTAGAATCGATCGATACTCTCCTTCGATTTTCATCGGGATCGAGGATCGCGTCGCGACGTACCGTTATCATTAATCTAATTCCGATATGCAGTTATTACTCGTAATATTAATGCCTTAAAGGTATCATAATCTTAACTATCCATCGAGTTGCAAAACACAGTTTACTTTCCACGTGAATGCCTTTACGGCTCTACGTTCCGAGAACGCGTCTTCGATAATATAATAATGTTTTACGCGGTATATATTCAGTGAATCGTGGAAGAATTCGCACTTTCTGAATGCAGCACCTCAGATGTTTTTTTTTTATTTTATTTTATTTTATTTTATTTTAAGATAAATGTTGTGAGATCATCGATCGATGTAGAGTTCTTTGAGGAATAACAGTTCCAGTGAAATATTCATTGTAATTACTAATTGTAATTTAAAATTGCAAATTATAATTATAATGATTAATTATAATCACTAATTTAAAATCGTAAATTATAATTATCTTATTGTACTGGATACTATACATCATTACAATTTTTATAATCGACATTTTTTTCACTTTTGAATTCACTAAAACTTTTTAAACAATCTGACAGTATGATAGAATTGTTCGTTTCGTTCCTTGTTTGAGGCTAATCATTCTTAACGTAAAACCTGTTTGAATTCATCTAAAAAACGAAGATTGTTAATAAAATAATATAAGTAAACTTTAACATTCTCGTCGTTAAGGTGTTGATGCAACGTTAAAATAGATTAAGAAAAAAAAAACGTTGCATGTGGTAGATAAATTTAAGTACAGTCAAAGAAATCTGAAACTCAAGTATTCGTCAAATTCGTAAATATTTTAATTCTACCCCATTCTTCATAGTTTACTTGAATTTTTCTATCCTCCGCACAGAATTGTTATTTCTCAAAACAGTTTCATTAATCGATGTAGTGTATATTAGCGTTTATCTAAAAAAAATTGCCAATCATCCGAAGTCAACAGTTGAAACGTTACGATTGCCTCAGCGATTCACCGTGTAGTTTACGAAAGGTGTTCGACGATATTTTTAGCCTCTTTTATCAAGCATTTTGCATAGGAGCGATTTAACTCATATCCTACGATATGTATATTTCTATATTGCGATAATGTTACTTATTCCAACGATATGTAACACCGTGCAATGGGATTTGTCTTGTATACTTTCCTCGTTTCACGTAACCTATTAATACGTTTCCTCACAGATCAAGAGAGTCACTTTGTAGCCCCCCCCCCCCCCCCCCCCCGTATATGAAAACAAATATTCTCAGATTTGTACAAGATTGAGCCAATAATTTTCCGCAACATATTTTTAATATTTACTCCAAGAACACAGAAGATCTCAAAAATGCACCATTTTACAAGATGGTGTTCTGATTCTTTGAATTACTTGGAAAATCTTTATTTAAGCTTTTTTATGCTACGAGAAAACAAATTTTTGGTTAAAACCAGTTACGTATAGTTAACTTTTTGATCTGTTTGCTATTAAAGCCCTATGATCTTTGTAAACTTCCAAAAAATTGCCAGCATCGTATCGACACTTCAGCATATCTGTATTCGTAATCAGTTTCAATGTTTTCCAAGAAAAAATTACTTTGTAACTTGAAACTCGTAACTCGATCGAAAACCTTTTTTTTTGAGGGTATAAAGAAGCCTAATAAAAGAGTAACGAAATATGTTGAAAACTCTCCATCGCGAAATTACGTATCTTTAACAATTCTGTAATTGTTACAATCGATTTCAGAAATTCATTGTGGGTAATTACTATCCTCAACCTTGTATGAATACTTCCGATACAAGGAGCAATATTATACACCTATTTCATATCTATTTAAAAATTTATCTATAATGGATATACAATGCATGTACTATAATATATATGCTCAATTGAATTATCATCTTCGAATTGCACTCATCATTAAGACATGAATTTAGCAGATCTTGCCTGAAGTATGATACTCTCCATACTCGATACTCGATAATAAATCAGAATAAATTCAAACAATTCATTAATATTGCGCCTTCTACCGAAACGTTGGTATCACCGAATTGAGAATTATATCATTGAGAGTATACGAAATTTCTTAACTATGTTTTTTTCGGTGTAAACCCGAGGCCCTAGTAAAACTGACCCGTTAGCCCCAACCCTATGACAGTGTTTGCCCTCTCCCTCCCCACAATTAATTTTTCACACTCATCGAAAAATATTACAAGTCCTCGACGTTGTAGCGTTCCTAAACGTTAACTTCGAACACATTTCGCAACTTGCCATACACGAGCAGACGCATTCGTACGTCACAATCTATAATTAAGGGGGGGGGGGGGGGGGATCACAATTATAGGGTCAATTATTAAACGTTTCTCGTGATTTTTTTTACAGAGAAGGAATTATTGAATTTTTCTTTAATATCGAATATGTTTTAGGTATGTTTTGAAGTAGATTAGGCAATTTTTTCGATTTATTTCACACAAAAATCTTTGAAAAGTTGCGAATTTTTTCAAGTTGTGAGAAGTGTAACTCAAGAACTAATTAGCCGATTGCTTTCAAGTTTTATATACGCTTACTTTATATAGATGACTGAATTCAATATTGCAATGATATCGATGTTTAAAGTAGGTTTTTTATTGCAAAAAGCTATACGAAAAATGGTAAAAATTGGGTCTTTTACTTTCAATACTCTCAAAATATTCAATTTTTACATTTCTTGACCGCAATTTAGTTCATATTCTTCGAAGACGTGTTAATAATGTAAAAAAAAAATTCAGAATTCTTACCAACGGCAAACTCAGGTGAAAGCTTGCTATACAACTGATATCTCAAAAATTTCAGTGTGAAATGAATTGAAAAGATAACGAAATGTACCTTAAGATATATCTAAACTATTCTCAAAGTTAAACAAACGTTAAATAAATTCTTTTCTGTAAGAAAAAATCCTGAAAAACACTTAATATTTGGTCTTTCAATGTGGTGTCTTCCCTTAAGGGGAATTGAAGGTGTTAAAGTGAAATGTTCGTGGTTGCGAAAGCGTTACTGCGACGTACTTAGAACATCCGTTTTTGATGTTTGATCGCGGGCGTTGCTGAAAGACGGCGTAATTTTATCTAGGTAGCAGTAGAGCCACGAAACGATGGCCAACGAGCCGTTTGAATGATCGCGTTTATGCTCTACCGGAATTGACAAGTGTCGGTTTCCTGTTGAGTGTATTACGTTCCATCAGCAGTCGTTATTTCATCTCGACCGGGTCGGTTCCTTTGTGAATCGAGTTAAACATCTGGAACGATCTCAAGATATCACCGAGGAAGAAGCCCCGAAGATCGATTCTTTGATTGAAAAAAACTCATATGTTTTTAGTGCATTTTTCTGTGTAACCAATATAGAAAGGTAATAGAAAGAACGAATTGATGTATAGACAAAATTAAATACTACGTCTTTACTGTACTTTTCTGTGTGACTAATACGAAAAGTAATATGTAGAAAGAATAGAACAGAAGCACGCGAAAAATTAAATACTATGTTTCTATCGCATTTCTGAATATTTTTAATTTCCAGCCAAATTAGTAAAATAATTATTAGTACAAATGTGGTTTTCGATATCTGGTATTGGATTATCCTCATAATTTTTAACGTCGATTGACTTGAATCATTTTTAAAGGAACGAAATATAAGTTTAGGAACATCATATATTTTGTTTCTTTTAAGCTTGTATCGTTGATTATTTTACTTATTTAGTTTTTGTTTATTCAATTATTACACCCCAGATAGTGTCGAGTCATCAAAATCGCGGATAAGAGTCTGATCAAATTTTAAGTACTTCGAAAAATGAATGTTTTTACAAAATTACAAAGAGAATCGTAAAAAATTATTGAATTTTTTGACGAATAATATTGTTAAAGTTTGATACTTTCAAGTATATTGTTAAAATTTGTCGCTTCTAAGCGTATTATTTTACAATCATGACCCATCGTTCAGCAACAAAATGAAATTATAAAGCACTTACTCCTAGTTCTATTTCTATTTCGTTATCGCGAGAGATTGTGACGCACGAAGTTGAACATTAAAATGCCGACTACTCGTTCCAACGTTTCAGGAACGCTTTGATATGTATGAGACGAATGCCCGTGTATAATCAAATGATAGTTAAACAGCGGACATTCGAATTCCCTATCGAATATACTACGATTCTCGCCCACGTCGCGAATTTAACAGACATCCAGAAAACACTTGGCAACGATCTTGATATGTAACGTTCGGTGACCTTAGGCTCCTTCGAACAATGGAATCGAGGATCCTCATTTTCACCCTGTTATCGCATTTCACAATCGAGATACTCCCTTCTTATTTCGGGTATACCTCGATCCGTGACTCTCGATCGAAGAAATCGAGCGTCGCGATCGAGGTCTCCGTATCGATCAAAAGTGACGATTGAGATGCAAGCGTCATACTCCTTCGAATCGTCTCCTAGTCGAGTGAATTTCTCGATCGAGTTTAACGATCGACGCTCGTCGATTGTTTGTTCCTAGTGTTTTTTTTTGTTTTTTACTTATTTTTGTTTCCTTTCTACAACTGAAACGCAGGCGATCTAAAAGCTTTAATAAACTAAAGCTATAGCGAAATGACATGTCTGACGTTCCCCATTTCGTGGCGTATTTACGTTAAACGACGCTTACGCTTGCTACCTTATATTTTAGAAAAAGCTGTTGATATGTATTCGATAAAACGCCACGGTAGATACTTTCAGTTCTCTCCGATTCCAAACGATTGAGTACATTACCACGACGATGTAAAAATTTAATTCTCATTTCTCTCTCGGGACAGTCGCACTCGATTCTTCCAGTTTATAATTCTACTTTCTCGAGGACTATAGCCAGACATGAAATAACGATAGGAAAAGTCGCAAGTCTCGCCTAAAAGTTGAACGTTCGATTAGAAATGAACGGTACCAATCGACCAGCTATCGATACTCCGGGCTTCCCACTCTCGATCGCAAGATAAATCGTATCGGGAGCTCCTTGCTCGTCGATACTTCCGTTGGGATCGTGGAAACGATTCCACGAGGGAGGATATACGCTGAGGGAATCGTGCCACGTCTCCGCGATCGTGGCACGATTGCTCCAAGGTTGGGCAGTAATTTGCGATCACTCCAACAATCGCAATTGTCAGATCGATCAGTAATCATGGACTACGTTTGTAACCCTCAATAGTGAATAAGTAATTCGTAATTTTCGAGGGCTAAGATTGTTCGTCATCACTAGACTGCGGATGTTTGTGCATTTATAGCAATCGAAAATGTGAGAAAATGTGAGAAAATTTATGAGGACATGCACGAATGCAAGAATATATAAAATATCAGTGATAAAATACATATTACACAGTTTAGGAAGATAAGACTTTCACTTAAATCTGAATTCTTTATCTGAATCTGTGAAAGTGTGAATTAGCATAAACATCCACAGTCTAGTTATTAAGTTCGTTGCGGAGGATTTACCTTTCCCTGAGTTTCTCACCTACTCCTAAGTGGGATTTAGAGACCCAATCTTTTTAAGAAACCATGTGAAATTTCAATTAAAAAGGTATCAACGATTTTGGGGGGGAAAACATATTTTATTATCCCAGCAACGAACGAATTAATCGATAAACTGTGGATTTTATGCATTTATGGCGTACCAGTAATAATAAAAACATAGAGAAACTATAATATACAGTCAGTCTCATAAATATTCGTACCGTTTGTGTATATTGGCAAAATTTGTCTAAATAAGCACTTCCTTGATCATTAAGGTTTGGACATATAATTAAATTCAATAATTTATTTTATCTGTTAGTTTAATTGTTTTTAAATTAATATTTATATAATATTTCATAATTCATGCAATGACGGGAGCATCCAATGTCATCTCATTAATATTATAGATAAGAAAGTATTGCTTGCCACGGCAAAAAGACGATTAGTAGGGTACTAACAATCTGTAAAGTGTAAAGTTAAATGGTAGGTTGGATGTTTTATTATAAATATGTACATGAATTACATGTATATATCTATAATCTAAAATTTAAATGTACGCATCGAACTTATCATTTCATTTATACTTCTTTCAATAGACAGAATGAATACTTACGTAACTAACTGAATGTAGAATATACTCCACAAAGTGCTGTCATAATATTAATATTAATATTTCCGTTTCGCATAAGTGCACACATACTTTCTGATTATGTTTATCACGAATTTCTCACATTCGCTGCTCAATTAAATTCATGTAATCCGCAAGTTTAATTATCGATCATAATTACTGATTAGATGTTGCCCAACGTTGGATAGCCTCAGTGACGGAGTGGTCAGGTAGAGGGGGGGGGGGGACATAAATTCAAATAAAAGGAAAATCTGGGCTCTGTTGGGTTTATAAACGAGGGGTGATCGAGGTCGCCGAGTATTGGATGAATGGTTGCAGTTAGAGCACCGCGACGGCGACGGCGATGGCCAGTATCTGGAAGATTGTGTCCACGTAGATGCGACTATCGGCCGTCGATGAGGATGTTCTTCCCGCGTTTTTCCCCACGCAGCCCATTCTTTCCAGGGGTATGCTCTGCACAGCGTATTCTCGGTGCTCATGCTGCATCACGCATATCGTGTGCTTCTTCGACATCATTTCGTCGTCCTTGTCGCGTAGGTTCCCAAGCCAGACGGAATACCATCGTAGCTCACAGTCGCAGATGAGGGGATTGTCTGGGGAAAAATGTACGGTTTGTTGTCGTTTCGTTAGCATAAGAGGGTCTAACCTGAAGCTCTAACACGTTCATCGCCGTATCACACACAGTTGCATGCAAAAGTTTCCGGCCAAAAATAATTTTGGAATTAAATTATGTATAATAAGTGTAAAGTAGAAATACAAATATATTATAATAAAAAGCATTTATTATACTATCGAAATGTACAACTCAAAAATTTGATACAACAAGTAATAATTATTTATAACAAAAATAATAATTTTTACTTCTTCATAATTATCCGGCCAAGTACAAAACATGAAGAAAAAACACGATAATTGAAGAAAAAATGTTCAAAAATGGTTACAACATCGGTCTGGGTTGCGTCAGGAGTTTTTCGCGAAGAATAAGATCCGAATTATAGATTGGCCGAGTCAATCTCCAGACTTGAATCCAATAGAACATTTATGGCAAGAGCTTAAACTAAGAATAGGAACTGTTAATTGTACCAATAAAGCTGCTTTATGGACAAAAATTCAAGAAGAGTGGAGAAATATCTTTCATGATAGAATCATCAAACGTATTGAATCGATGCCTCACCGATGTGCCGCCGTGATAGCTTCACAGGGTATGGTTACTAAATATTGACGATAATGTTACATTTGTAACCATTTTTGAACATTTTTTCTTCAGTTATCGTGTTTTTTCTTCATGTTTTGTACTTGGCCGGATAATTATGAAGAAGTAAAAATTATTATTTTTGTTATAAATAATTATTACTTGTTGTATCAAATTTTTAAGTTGTACATTTCGATAGTATAATAAAAGCTCTTTATTATGATATATTTTTATTTCTACTTTACACTTATTATACATAATTCAAGTTCAAAATTATTTTTGGCCGGAAACTTTTGCATGCAACTGTATAAGAAAATTAATTCTGAAAGTTAACTATGAAAATGAATTTTAATGAAATACTCGGACTTCGATGGAGTTACAAATATAAATACTACAATAAATGTTTCATTATACAGGGTGTCTCAACATCGGTGGTACAATCGTGGTGGGGGTGATTTTACATAAAAAAACAAATCGAAAATAAAGAATAAAATTTTTTCATTTGAGGTTTCGTTCTCGAGAAAATCGGTTTTGAATATTTAGCGAGTATGTTCTCGCGGTGAGCTACTGGGACGTTGTTATTGGTCGGTGATTTTCAATAATAATTCAAAAACGAAGCACTATCCGACATTTTTGCAAAGGAAATTGTGGTTCAGAATCGTCTCAGCTACTCTCCATTTCCGGTTCTTACACTAATTCTGAGTCACCTTGTATATGGAGCCATATATGAGTTAACACGGCAATCGACGCGACGTGACGCGTTGAAAAAAGATTTAGTTGTTTGATGGTGAAATAATCTACTCCTATTTTTCATTTATCCAAGTCCAATTGTTTCTCGTAATGACAATATCTTTTAAATTAGAGTAGCTGTGGGGAAGTTTTGTTATTTACGATATAAGTAGTAAACATTTTTTAAATTATATTATCAAACTTATCTTGAGTTATTATTGTATGTTTGTTATTTATGCAGCAGGTTTTGGTACAGCTCTAATTATTAAATTATTTAATTGTGTATTTATCATAAAAGCATTTGTCACGGTTACCTATTCTAATTTGTAGTATAATTTGGTTCCTGCGACTACATTAATTACAGTTCTGTTACAGTTCTAATTATTGAGTTGTTTAATTGCGTATTTATCGTCAAAGCATTTGTCAATTGTTACCTATCCTAATTTATGGTATAGTTTGGTTCCTACGACGGCTTTAATTACAGGTTTCGTTATAGCTCTAATTATTGAGTTGTTTAAATGTATATTTATCGTCAAAGTATTCGTGAATAGTTACCTACTTCCATTTGTGGTATAGTTTGGTATGTCCCGTGACGACACTAATTGCAGGTTTTCGTTATTCGATTAGAATCCTATACTTAAATGGAAAGTTAACAGAAATAATGTTTCAGAAATCTTTCATTTTATTACTGTGTACTCGTTTTTTATGATTTAGGTATGGTAATAGTCTAGTAATATCCCTCAGGGGCTGTAGCATACGAAAATCCAGCTACAGTACGGATTTAGCAACCCTGGAGTACCCTAGCTAGATAAGGGCCTGTGGGCCCAACAGACGTGTACAAAAGACAAGACTGACGTAAATGTAATGTACAGAGTTACGATAACACGAGTTAAGCCAAAATTAAGGAGTTATGTGAGACAAAGTAATGTCAAGAAAAAAATAGAAATGACTGTGTTGTGATGTATGGATCCAATGCAGTAACTAAAATGACAGTTATGCACTTAAAAACCAAGCCAGAAAACCTAGTGATACCAATCTTCGAAAATGTAGTTCAATAATTATTTAATAGAGATTTAAAAACTGTACATGAATGTATCCCTCAGGATCAAAATATTGTGAAACTGCTTTAATATTCCAGTGTATAAGATTATTCTCTTTTTTTCAATTCAAACGATTGTTAACAAATGTGGTAATTTTCTAGCAGGGCTTCAGTCGTAAAAGGCACGTTTATTTTTCGTATTATCGTTTGCAAATGAACCATCGAAAAAATTGGGGGTAAATAAAAATTCTTCGATATTTACCCGTGATATCGAGGTCTCGAAGTGTGTCGACGATATTCTCAATCACTTCTTCCGGTATGTGGGACAACTTGTTGTTCTGCAGAAGTAGCGTTTCCAGGGAGTTGAGATTTTCAAAGACCAACGGCGGCAACACCTTTATCCTGTGGAGAGTAAGCGAGTTTATAATTATCGACAAAAGGCTCAGGGCAACCGTGTATTGCCGTGTGGCCAATGTAATTTGAAAGAAATTACAAGTTTTTCTGGAGGTTCAGAAATGTAATCGAATCTCCATATCCGGTGAAGGCGTCCTCCGGGAGTACGGAAATGTTATTGGCTCTTAAATCGAGGTGACGTAGTCGATGTAGACGGCGCAATGCATCGCTCGGCACCGAATGTAAATTATTATCGCCAAGCCGCAAATATTGTAGATTTTCTGTAACGGAATTAAAATGTAATACGTGTGATGGTTTTGCTAGAATGCCGAGTAGCGTGAAGACATTAATTAGAGAGTAGACGAAAATAGAAATCAATCACTGTGGAATATCGATTATTGAAAAGCCAATTTTCAATCCGAAGCAATTTAGTAGTCAGTCTCTCTGTTTCGTATAGAATTATTCTTAGCTTCTTTTAGGATCACTTCGTAATTCGACACTTCGATTAAGATCACTTTCCTTTGGAGTAGGGGGATAAAAATAGATTTTTCTTTTATGATATTCCTGTTGCTTAAGGTTTCTAAAATGTTGTTTATCAATTATACAGGGTGTTAACAAATATGTGGGACATTTTTTCAGGATCAAGTTTACATACCTGTACGAATCGAAAGTCCTTAACCATTTTGCAATCTGAGGCTTCGTTGTTGAGATATAAGTGATTGAAATTTACAGTTGTTACTTTCAGACGCGGCCGCACATAGACGGCACTCACACACGAGAAAGACGCACCGATATACACTCGCTAGCGTCATTCCGCCGACCAGCTGATTCGCAGTTGATTGTGAGTGTGCGTCGGTGCGTCTTTCTCGCGTGCGAGTGCCATCTATGTGCGACCGCGACTGTAAATTTCAACCGCTTATATCTCAACAACAAAACTTCAGATTGCAAAATTGTTCAGGACTTTTCGATTCGTACTGGTATAAAGACTTGATCCTGAAAAAATGTCCCACATATTTGTTAACACCGTGTATTTAAAGATGTGATTAGTTGTCGGAGTGGTGTATGAAGTCAGTAACCGTTTAAGTCGCGAGCCATTCTGTCAAACTGAACATGAAATTTTAAGGGGGTTTTCATTTATTGCGGGTAAAGGAAAATAGATTTTTTTTATACTCTTGTTACTTAAATTGCCAGTTATATTCATATTCATATTCATATTCAGCATGTTCTGCTTGACAAAGTGTAGAATATTATAAGGTAACTCGTAAGCAAATTGAGAAGCCCAGTTGAAAATTTTAAAAAATCTTGCATATATGTACAAAAAAATGTACGTACTTTCAAAAATTTATATCAAATACTATAAATACAAAAAAATCATGAATATTGCCTCGAAATTGGTCAAAAAATGGAGATCCTACCCTTTAATTCGATTCGAAAAAATTTGGGAATTGTTGAATGCATACTGTTAAATAGACTACTGATTTTTAAGCATTTATACAAAATTTGAATATGCAAGAAGTTGATATGATAACATTTGAAAAGTATTAAGATTACATTTTGCCGAAAGATTCGCAGTCTCCTGATAACAGAAATGCCACTTAACCGCGATGGCGCGTCGACGTTTCAAAGGAATCATATCAAATCGCAACTACACTTACCCTCGAGCCCAATGAACGCATCGGGATCCACGTGGGTAATCTGATTTCCTTCAAGCTCCAAAGAGTTTAATTGCGTCAAGTGTGAGAACACACGAGCCGGGACTTCGCGCAACTGATTGTGAGCCAGAACTAATGAATCCAGGTTTCTCAATCCTAAAAAGACAGACAGTTTATACTACTCGACGAGCTCAATCGATGTTGATCCACTTAATGGAAAACTAACCATTCGCATAAGAGCATTTACTTTCATGCATGATTGATTAATAGTTGATTTTCAAATTTATCAGGTCCACAAAATTTTGCTACAACATTTAGTTGAATATGTGAGCTACAGGGAGCCTAATTTGTATTTCTAATCGTTTACTTAGGAACTGTTCAAAATTACTTACAAGAAAACACCGGTGAGTGTTATACTTCGATTTTGATGAAACTTTATATGTACACTTGTTTGTGGAACCTTTCTATGAATTACACCATCTTCAGTTCATGGCACTTTTGCGTTTCCAAGGAAAAACTACCCCTTTTGTCCGAGCCGCCCCGTTTACTTATGCGCTTGTAACTCGAAAATGATAACAAATATCGAACAAATGTTTAAATAAACATTGCACTGTTTTAGAAACCTATAAAACGGTACCAAAAAAATAAAAAAAAAATTTTTTTTGAAGAAATTACGCCCCTCCTTGAAATTTTTAAAAATTTGAATTTATTTCTAAATCAATCAAAGCACTTTTTTATTCTGAATCCAACGGTGTGTATTAGTTTATAATTATCATAGTGGGAAATGATGTAATATTGTAAAATTGTCACTGTAATAGACGATATTGCGACGGAAAAAGTAACGTTTATGATAAAATTCATTAGTTTCGATACTTTGGCGGATATTTACACACAGTATATGAATATACTCTACATATCTACATATACACATATGCACACGCGCAAGCACACATGATTAAATTAATAATCAGCGATTTTTGACTTTGAACACTTATTTTAATTTTCTTTATTTCCGTTATTAATAAAAGTATCTTAAACAAAATTTGTACATCTCTATATGTTATTTGACAAAATACGCTTCATTTTGACCGAGGATGTGAAAAATAATTTATATAGGCAACTTTAGATTTTGACTAAAATCGATAGGCAACCGTTGCGAAATATTAAACAAAACTTTCTGTCAATGTTTAAAAAATTGGATTTTCAGTTTAGAAAAAAACTTTTTTCTACGAAAAACAGTTTGAATCCAAAATGTTCATTATTAAGAGAGTTACGAATTTGTTAAGATTTGGCAACTTTTCACATATTTTTTCGTCAAAAAGAATTAAAAAATAGAATCGATTGTTTTATATTTTTTAACAACTCTTCATCTAAGGCACATTTTTCCGATTCAATAATTGAAATCCGTTTACTCAACCGAGAGTCATGATTTTTTCAGATTTTCGTCGAGAATTTTGATCGTTTTTAGTCATCCGGCACAGACTACAGACAACGTTGTCTGTAGTATACGTACGTACCTATATTGCACAGTAACTCGAATTTAACAGATAGAACAAAATTGGTTAGACGAAAATTGTTTAGTATGAGAATGTCCACAAAATTGCGAGCACAATTTGTATATAACGGATAACGAAGAGATTTATGGTGGGGGAATTATTATTAAAAATAAATTTTTTTAAATTTTTTACTACAGTGTTGTAGAATGTTAAAAACCATTAAATTTTGTATTTAAAATTGTGTCCATATCTCTTATCATTTCCGAGTTATAAGTGCACAAGTAAAAAAAGCGATTCGGACAAAAGGGATAGTATCCCCCTTGAAACGCAAAAGTGCCATGAACTGAAGATGGTGTAATTCATAGGAAGGTCCCACAAAGAAGTGTACAAGTTTTATCATAATCAAGGTGTAACACTCACCAGTGTTTCCTTGTTAGTTAGATTTTCTATATGTTATCAAGAGGGCATAGCAAAAATTCAAGAATTTGTTTTTAAGATTTAAATGCATATTTTAATTAAAAAAAAAAGTGTAATTTTACAGTCAACAGAATACTTTATTTGGTATGTTTTGAACGTGACGTTCTCAAGTTATTGTGTCTGTATAACAAAAAAAAGAGAAAAGAAATGCTCTTGGAGATTTGCCGTATCTTGACAATTTCAAAATATATCTTGCCAAAGAATTTATATATTAAATGAAATCCTTTTATTGTAAATATACGCTTCGTTTTATATTAAAATATATACTTAAGTTTCGAACAAAATTCTTGAATTTTGTCTATGACAACTTTGTTGTACCCGTCGAAGAGAAAAAAGAATCAAGAGTTCGAGATGTCAAATGAAAATGCGTGCAATCACTAATTGCAGGATTATTATGATTCTTTTACAGTAAAAAATATATGTTGTAATGTTGTTTAATAAATGCAAACGTACCTTCAAAATCACCCTCTTGAATTCCAGTGATTCGGTTCTCCTGCATCTCCAATTTCTTCAGCACATCCAGTGAAATCAACGCTTTCGTCGGCACTTTGGGCAATTCGTTTCCTCCCAGGTTCAATCTCTTCAGTTTTCTACTATAATGTACATTTTAATATTTGCATGCAGTTAGTACTAATCTACCTCTTCATGCATAGTATCTGACGGTTCTATTCTAGCGCACGCATTTTATATGCAGGTTAAAGTCTCGCAGATTTACTATGCGTATGAAGGATTTGTGATATTAGTATCGTGCATCATGATGTCTCGTAATATTTTTCTTTTTGTTTATTTTAACGTAGTATATCTGGTTGGACTAGTCGATGGATAGTGAATAAAATTGTTTACACTGTAAGATATTATATTTAATATTAATAAAGGAGCTTGTAGGGGTTAAAATAAGGACCAATAATAAAATATATCTCAATAAGAAAGGTTTGCATTAAATTCAATACTTGTACTGTAAAATTGAGCTTCACTTTGGATTGAAATGTCTATTTAAGTCTCGAAAACTTTGTCAGAATTTAATTCTACATTTAATCGTCGTATTTGTGGGTTTTAAGGATGATCTAAAAGCTTTTTAGATTGATAAGTAATCAGTTACTGTCAAAACTACAGAGCAAACTAAAGTTGATTACTAATTTTTCAATTTCTCATAAGACAGACAACGTTTTCCAGTCAGTGTATCAAGTCGAAAGCTGAAGAAGTAAGTAACTAAGTTCTCAAATGAAAATGTATTTTACATTTAAATATCATATACACCCTCGTTCATAAATATGTAGACACTTCCTGATTTGGAATAAGTATCTATAAAAAGTTACGAATCAATGAATTATGTTTCTTTATTTACTTTGTGTTACATTAGAGAATACATTTTGTCAATAGATTATTTAATGTCCACCAGTAATAATAGAGAACAATTCAATTTTTTTTCTAAAATCTTCAATCTTCTTTAATCTTCTATTAATTTCTTTATTACATCCGAATTAATATTATTCTATTTATTTTGTAACATTTTCCTATAAATATTTTTCATATGTTGATCATTTCTTCCGAACTTTTGCATCTAAATAATCCCATAGTTTCTTTCGGCCATCTTGACGATAGATCGAAAATGCCGATGCGCCTTTGTTTTTATTACGTCGACACGATGCGACTAGAGATGGCGTGAACTGCTACTTTTGAATCACTCGTGATTCAATCACATTTATTCTCAATCACGATGATTTTTCACAGTGATTCGTGATTCTTCGTGATTGCTTCTGATTCGTAGAGAACATTCTTTTCACTTTTCACGAATTAGGTTGTTCTTAGGTTATATAGGGGGTTCAAAAAAAAGCATTCAATATTTATATGGTGTATAGAGCACACTGTACTGAGTAAAAAAACTTTAGTAAATTTTAGTATAAAATGAAGATAGTAAATGTACTTTTATTGTTTATAAAGTTTTAAGGCCGAAATTGCAAAATCGGGCCTTGGAGTCGCATCCGCCAAAGTATAACGAATATATTAAAACCAGAATTATTAGAAAATATTGTTTCTTTGCTCCAATATCTTGAAAAAAAATCATGCTAGCCTAATTGCCCTGTCCTCGTCTCTCCTGGAATTGTTGTATCGCCCTCTCTGTCCTTGTCCCGGAGTTTCCTACTTTTTCCGCAACTGTCGCTGAAGTCAACTCGAAGTTTGGCTCTGGCTCCTGCGCACCCTTAACATGAACTGTTTCTGAAACGCCATCTTCCGGATCACGGTCGCGATCGAAGCTTAATCACGATTGCGATCGTTATTATGTGATCACCGTGAAAAATCATTATTAGTGATTTTTCACGCCATTCGTAGATACGACGCGTCGCGCGTTCTATTAGTTCGATCGCTACTGATTGCTACGTTGCGACTATTCACATGCGAATAGTTTCTCTACGAGATTTAGTATGTCACTCAAAACTTCTATATCACAAATAGAATTAAGAAACAAGCAATTTAAAAATGATAATCTACTATTTATTGAATGTGGTCCACATATCTATGAGTGAAGGTGTACACAATTGTTACTGTGTACCTTAATATCTCGCCAGCTAAAGGTCTACATTTGCGGGGTTAATAATTATTTCGTAAGGGGGAGAATTCTTGCGCAATAAGCGAAGTTTAGTTTGTTAATGTCAAGCAATTATCAAACGGATGCAGTGTTGCGATATCGGAAAACGTACTTGTGCAGTCCTTTAAAGGCGTCCTCTTCAATGGTGGAAATCTTGTTTTCGTACAGGGAAAGGATTTCAAGAGTGTCGAGTCCCTCGAAAGCCACCCCGTGAATGGCATTGATCTTGTTGCGGTTCAGATTCAGAATCAACACGTGGTGAAGATCCCGTAACGCAGCCGACGGCACCGTGAGCAAAGCATTTTGCGACAGATCCAGCTGCGTCAAGCCAGTTCCTGTGAATGAACAATGGTCTCCATAATATTATTCTTCGGTGAATTTTCATTGGAAGGAAAATAAGAAATGACTACTTGAAATCCGAAACAACCGTTACACTACTTTATATAATTTGCTAATTTAATATTCTTTCCAAACCACACAAGAAACAAAAGAAAACTCCTTATAGAAAATTTTGCTTCGAGAATTTTCGAAAAAATACTGTAAAATTTCGAGCAGACCAACTGGGGCAACTCCTTTATTTTAAAACGAAAATAATGAAGGCAGAAGTTGTTTGATTTCACGAAGAATAAAGAGTGATAACTAGACTGCGGATTTTATGCACTTATGGTATAAACTAATATAATAAATACATGCTAAACATGATCAAAAGTTATGTGCACTTATGCAAAGTGATAAACGTGTTATTATAATGATAATTGCAGAATATATTCAACATAAGATTTTTATATTAAATATCGAATGTAATTAATGCATCAAATTTGCAGTCTAGTGAAAAAGTTTTTTTAATCATTTCGGAATCCCAAAATACATATTTGAATATAAAGAAGAACAGGAATTTCACGAAAAAAATTGGAGTATTCTCGAGACTAGCGTCTCGAGCACAATCGTTAATTGTATCTCGTCTCAAATCCTCATCTACGTTCAAACCACTTCCAGTCACGTTTCAATCTTCGATAGTTGCATTTCAATCAGTATCCGCTATACATCAGTCTCGGATAGCTTCCTTCATAACCACCCTATTAACGATAATTAATTATACTACAACTTGAATCACGAACATCTCGTTTCTACTTCTCAGTAAACACCACAGAGAAGGTCCTCGTCTCTATTTCTAATTTGTGACTGGGCGATGGTGCAGTTAGGAATTGCTGATTAACTATGGAAGGTAGAAGCACGAGACGGGTACCGACGTTGATAAGGATTCATTTTAATTTAATCGCACTTTTGATCCCTCCAGGGATTTCTGTTCCATTCCCTCTGCTTATTTAAACTTCCCCAATGTCTTTAATCATTCTTTCCCTCGGTGGAAGTACCATTGTTAAGTATCCTCGAGAGGGATTTTGAGTCTTCGATGTACATTAAATTAATACTACCAACAGTTATCGCAATATCGAGAAACGCGTATTCCTTTGTACATTTGTTCTCCGTTTGAACGGAATAATGGATTTCTGACAGTAAATTTTGTAAAGGTACAATGATCCAGAAAAATTCCCATAAAAAATCATATTGTTATGGAATTATTTTTGAAATGTATACAGGGTGTTGCAAAAAATATGGGACCCTTATGTTGCAGTATAAAGGTCATACTTTTAAAAATTTCAAGGTCATTGGCATTGGCAATGAGGTATTTTCATTATTGTAATATTGATAACAAGACAAATTCAGATATGTATATTATATTGACCTTTAGATGACTTTGTGAGGAGTTGTTCTTATAAAACCATACATACCCAACGTACAAGAGGAAAATGTTTAGTTTGTTGGGGGGCATACAGTGGGTGTAGAAAGTATTCGTACACCGATCAATTTCCCAAAAAAACTGTGTAAAATTCTAATTTATTAACTTATTTTTTATAAACAATGACATTCTACATATTCACGAAAATCTCTAGAATAGATAGAGTACAAAAAAAAATAGCTACTTACATAAGTTGCGAAATTAACAAGAAAAAAACAATTAATCAATAGAAATGTTGAAGCAATAAGTATTCGTACAACTGTTTAAGTTATAAACTTCGTAAAAAAGAAAAAAGAAATTTACGTTAATTTACAAGTATATAGTACTTCCTTCGTGGGATTTCGTTTTGATTTTATAATTATTGTAACTTTTTTAAGCATTAGATTAAGTAAATTATTAGTTATTCGAAGTGGGATCTTTTTCCATTCCTCTATTAGAACCTTTTTTAAAAGTACTTTTCTGGAAATTTGATGTTTTCTAATTCGTACGGAGCAATGAACTAATGTGTTTACGTTACAAACTCTACTGTAAATGGTTCGTTATAAGAATCATTCAAATACTTATTGTTTCTATACTTTTACCCACCTTTGTTGTTAATTTCACAAATTATATTAACTAGTAAATGTTGTTTGGACTATATCTATCTTAGAGACTTCCGAGAATATGTAAAATATTATTGATTATAAAAAAAGAAGTTAAGAAACTACAATTTCACGCGAAAGTTTTATGGGAAATTGATCGGTGTACGAATACATTCTACACCCACTGTAATTTGGCAGACAGAAACATTATCTCAGGGTTATATTTTTCGAGATTTCAAGGTTATTGGCGTTGTTTTAAATAGAATAGTGTATTTTTTTTATTGTAATATTGTTGCTGATAGAGATAGAACATGCATAAAATGTAAAACGTGTATAATAGTATATGTTGATCTTCAGATGACCTTGTAAGAATTGTAATATTATACGTTGACCTTCAAGTGATGTTATCACTTGTATAACATTATATGTCGATCTTGAGATGATCTTGTAAGGAGTTATTCTTATAAAATCATACTCGAATGTACCATACATTACATATTACAATAACGGAAATACTCCACCTAACAATAAGACTAAATTAGAAGCACTTACCGATAGAGCTGAGGGAGGATTCCTCGAGGACCGCGAGGCTGCTGTTGTGGATGGTTAGGTGGCGTATGTCGAGGCCGAGGAACACGTATCGCTGCAATTTCGGCAAGTTGTTGTGCCTCAGCCTCAGGTAAAAGATGACTGTGTTCAACTTGCTCTTGAGCGTGCTCATGACCTTGGAGATACGCGCCATGTCCGTGAACTCGCACACGATATCCAAGCCGGATTTCTTGAGGCTGCAGAAGCAGGGTGCGATGTCATGGTGGGAGGGACAAGATTGTAATGTTTGCCCCATGCTCAGGCCTATTATCACACACACCGCCCAAACCAACGTCCACAAGCCGTTCTCCTTCATCTTTTCGTTAGCCCTCTTCGACTTGTCTGACTTTCTTTGGTTACCCCCCTCCCCCCCTCCCCACGAACGATTCTCTATCAGACTTTGGCTAATTCGTCTTCTCCCTTCGCACTGTCCCCTGTGTCGGTCTCCTATAGTCGAGTCGTTTCTTTCTTCTTGTTCGCCCTCGCTGTTCCTCTACCTGCAGCCTGCTACTTTGCCTCTGCTCTTCTCATATCCATTGTTTGCACTTCCGCGGTGCACCACTACTCCCAGTCTGGAAGCATCAGACAAGGGTTCTTGTGAGCAGTGGATCGAGACTGGTTTCTGAATTTTTAGGTATGGTAAAAGTTTGGCAATTTGGTCTAATTGGGGTATTGCGAGTAGAGTTAAAATTTGTATAGCATGGTGGTATCTTGGTTGTTCTTAGTAACAGTGAATCGAAGGAGTTCAAATAGGGGTTGTAGGATCGTTCTTGGTATTTTTATGTTAATTGTCTGAATTATAAATGACTGCGAATTATTCGTGACTGTTTATATATAGGTTCCAGGTAATTTTACAATTTTTATGGTACGGTATATAAAAACTTGATTATTTCAACTAATGGTGAAGCGTGGGAAGGAAGGTTGTGAGATTGGTTTTGATATTGTTATGTTAGCTGTTTAAATAATAAAGAGGATCAAGACTGTTTGGATGTTTATATAATTATAATATTATTATTTCGCTGTATACAGGGTGTCTACGTATAACCATTCGAAAGAGCGTTAAATTTCCCATCTCCCTGATGCAAAACTGAAATTTCTTATGTAGATTTAACAAGTAAAAAATTAGGTCAAACTTTACATGGTGACAATTTAAAAAAAATTTGACTTTTTTTCTATCCGTTTTACGGTTTCAAATATATAGTTGTTTGGCGGGCACTCCTCCGGAAAAACTTCCTCGAAATCTCAGCTCTTGAATGGTATTGTAGGAAAAGGACGATAAAGTTTATCGAAAGATTAGGATTAATAGTATTTTAATGAAAAAAAAAGAACACACAACTGATTATGCACTCAAAACGCTCGCTACAACTTGCCTCTCGGAAATCTCATCGACGACTAACTTCAAAACTAAGCCCCGCGTAGCAACGCACCTTTTGCCTTTTCGTTCGGTCGTCTCAACAATCGGCCGGCACAGTTTAAAACAAAACGTGATCACGCTCGCCGATCGATAGCTCCACGCAGTAGATCACACACACACGCACACTGACATACATTCACACACACTACAGTATTGTCAAACAAAATTGTACTCCTCAACTTGTACTTGTACTTCTCAACAAAAGTCGACTTGTCACTTTAAAATTAGCTTGACATCGGGTTTGATGTATTTTTTGGTGACACTCCTGAGCCTCTCCAATTGAGAGAAAAACTGGTTTTTTGACACCTCAAGCCTCTCCCAGCCGTGTATAGAGCCTAAGTGCGAGCTGAATAATAATTATTTTTGAACATATATCCATAGAATTTTCATTTTTAGAGTCAATGAAAATCTACCTCGGTGTACCGATAAATGATATGGAGATTGCAACATGATCGATTTCACAAAGCAAAAAATCGCTGTTTTCGGCGTAGGAGGATCGATACAAAAGTCTAAATTTGAAAAAATAATTTATTGGGACTGGAGAAAGGGATTGCAATTTTCATGTTCTATTTTAACCAAAAAAATCGAAATTTCTCATATATTTTGACCTATAACACTTAAACTATTGAACCGATTGGAAAACAAGTGTTGGAAATTCGATTACCTTTAATATGGTGGTTTGCGTGACCCAATCGGGCGTTTCTAACTCGAGATATGGCCTAAAATGTGAAGCTATCTCAGACAAAAATCGAAAAAAAATTCAAAAATTCATATCTGGAAAACCTACCTATAGAAAAAATTTCGAATTTAGCAGGCCAATATATATCAGAAAAAAATAGTAGCATTGAATGTACATTTTGGCTGTAAACTAGTGTTATCGTGAGTATTTCCCAAAAAAGGGATTTTCATAGAATTAAGACTAAAGACTACATTACATATATTTATAAAATTTAAAAATAATAAAATAGAAAAATATACACAGTAGTGGTAATAGAAATTACTCGACTTTAAAAATGTCATGGTTTATATGTATAAAATGGAAAATACATTTAAAAATAAGATAGATACATTTCATTTTTTATACACAAAGATTGGTACTAACTGCTGTTTTACTGTAATAATGTTTACAGTTATGATGCAAGCAATAATGAACAGTAAATAATAATGTATACGTAGTTTAAGAAATGAATAATTCAATTATAATAGGAGATGCGTTTGAAGTCGCCCTGCTTTGCTGCGGCTTCGGAATTAACGCTCGCGTTATATGAAGTGCGAATAGAGGGTAACGATCGTAGTTTGCGATTGTTCTCAAATATTTATACGCCTCGTATATCTCGTTGTCGGAACGTTTGCGTTTGCGGCTCAATTGCGTCTCGAATAATTTATTTTCTCCCTGTTTACAACGCGCTCTGTTGATTACGAAATTGTTTCGGTAAATACAGTGGCTTGAACTGTTATGCTCGCCAAACAGGGGTGCGATGAGTTGCGTCTCGGAAAATAAACATAAAAATATTTTCCTATGACATTCTTCGAAAGCTCGTTGGCAACCACACCTCGACATTTACAGCGTGAGTAATTCAGAAGTCTGAAATTTATGTATTGAGGTTCTTCGAACAATTTTTGAAACGTTTGGATAGTTCATTTTTTTTTAAAAGTTCACTCGTTTCATTAGATTCATTATTTTTTTTTGATTGGTTGTTATTTCTTTTTCGAATATTCCAGTAGAATAACGAAAAAAAAAAATCTTGTATTTTAACCTAAAACAAAGAATGATGTCCCTTAAATTCCGACAAACCGCTAATAGTGTATGTGCATACCTTGTGATAAAAAAGCAGTACCGTAACAAGGGCGTGGCGAAGAAGACGTCTGCCACGAGCGCAAAAGAAAGGATACCGACTCGGTTGAAAATTGCACGTGGCTTTCATTTTACTTGATCATTCTACTCTACATGAATCAGCACCGACTGGTACTTGCCGTTTTTCGTCTCCTGACCAATTAGACACGAACACGTACATATTATCGATACGATTACGAGTAATACGCTCCTGAACAACGAGCGGTTCGTTGGCTATGCCCGGTCGGTCGGGGTAAGGGGAATGCATAATGACCGGGATTTTTTGAACATTTTCCCCGTATTACTCAAAGTATATGATACTTCTTGTCACTCTTGGTCGGTAATGTCAAATATGCTGAACTGTTTTATGCTTTTATTATATTATTTTAACGTATACCTATGTTTTATATTTCTTTTATTTTGTCATTACTGAATACGAATAGAAATTTTTTCTTATTTAGAATATAGATTATTTATTCACACAAATACCTTGGAAATATACATTATTGTATGTAAAGCCAAGTCATTTTTATGAGATCAATAGTATTTAATATATTGCATTTAGTAAAATATAGCATGTTAACATTTTATTTGTCACCATTTGGTTACGGGGAGGCGCAAGTTAGATGCTTGCCACAGGCGCTTCGTATCCTCGTTACGGCACTGTCAAAAAGTATCCGGGATTTCTCATTTAAATTGTAGCCCTCGCTTAAAGCACGTATAATGCGATACACAGGTACACGTGTCACGTGTATGCGGTTTAAACGTTTACGAGATACGGATATCAAAAGACACGTGTGTTTATTACACGTGTACACGTGCAATTAATAAATTTATAGTTTCCTGCCATTTATTAACTTTAAACTTGTATATTTATTCGATCGCATGAGTAGCCTTAAGTCCCAGCACGAAACCTTTATCTTCGTAATATTATAAGGTCAGAAGTCCCTTGCAAAGCGTGACATTCCGTTCAGTCTGTCATATTCCTCTGTTCTTGTCACGCCGTTTTCGTTTACTTCGAGTCGTCATATTCTCCACGGAACAGCTTTGGATCAGTGAATATTGTTCGAGGGCTGGTACACCCTTATACAAAAGTATCGGTCGCCAAGGAAAAGATGGAAGTCGGCAGTTTCTTAGTCGGTTGAACAAATTCAAAAGTGCTGGAGGTCGAAAAGTATTAGCAGGTTAAGTGTACATTAGCGATCGTAAAGGCTAACGTCTTCGGAGGCCTTCGCGTTCTTCTGCTTTTCGCTCCCGACGAGACAATCTTTTGCCGTATGTCCGGCATATTTATGACACTTATGACATTTATACTTAAATTCGTTTTTCGACACTGAATTTTCGTTTGTACTTTTGTTCGACTGCCATCGTTTCTTTACACTTTTTTTTAACGAACATTGCGTCTTGCGACGTACTGGACATATCATTTTTCCGCAAGTCATTTTCTTCAATGATTTTGATATGTAGCGTTTCTGGGTTCGGCAGTTCATCGCGTGATTCTATCGCGCAGCGAAAATTTTTGTATTTCGGCAGTAAACTATATAGTAACATGATCGCGAGAAGATCTGGATTTATATTTACCTCCATCTCTTTTAACTTATCTATCGCATCAAAAATTTTCTCACGTGCTTCCGAACATCGCCACCATCTTCCAACCGCTGTAGAATGAGTTGCTTGAGTAGCGTCGCTTTTCTTGCCGGTCCTTTTCACTGATAAATGCCTTCCAGCTTCAGCCAAACTGCACGTGATGTTTCGCATCCTTCACTTGCTTCAATTCGGACGGGTTTATTGAGAAAATTATATCCGACTTCGCCTTTCTGTCACCTTTCACCCATGTCGCTATTTAGTTCGCATTTGCAGCATTTTCCAGTGGTTCCGGCTTCATGGAATAGCCGTTTACATAGGACCACGCGTCGTTTTTCTAGCAATGCTTCCATTTGCATTTTTCAGGTATCGTAGTTCTCTTTGTCAAGAGTCTCGATTCTCGCGAGGCTCGATGCCATTTTTATTTTCGAACCTTTATGTGCCGCGACGTGACGAAAATTCTCGCGATTCTACTTCACTTCCCGTTTCACAAGTTTACTCTACGCTTTCGTAATGCCTGGGCCCATAACCTATTAGCAGGTTAAGTGTACATTAGCGAGTTTACAGATAACGTATTAACGAGCGTACTGCGGAAATTTAAAAACAAAGGAGCCCTGGAACGGCCCGCCAAAGAGAGGGCAACCTCGCGGCCCATGCTCGCACAAGAGATGGCGACACGTCCCACGTATTGCGCTTCAACAAAAAGACTGTTTATTCGCGCACACGGCACGAGAACACAAAGCGAGTGGTATTTACCACGTCCGCGTTACGAAAATTGATATAAATTTTGTGCGTTATGGACGAATTGTTTGCTAAGCGAGTAGAAAACAGGCGACAACACCGCACTAATTTTCGCGGAAGCGTGAAAATACGTAACAGTAAATAATGAGTCGAAAGTCGCGATACAATGAGACAAGTGAATTCGATGGCTAACAGTAACCGACTAAACGCTTCGAAACGGCAACGTGCGACGAACGATCAGTACGATATATATTTTATATATCGGTACGATATATAAAAAGTTGTTGATTTCAACGTTCGGACCGTTAAGACACACGTTCGAATGTAGCGTTAAGAAACGCGACACACTGTCGAACGTCGCTGTATGCAAGCGACGCAATTTCGAATCGTTACACACTTCGTTCCGAAAGAAATATGAACCGCAAAAGTTGGGTGTGGCAATATAGTCATAGAGAAGGTGATAAGGCATATTGTGATCTTTGTGGTGAAAATACAAACAACGAATTTTCTTACTGTGGAGGTTCTACAGGCTCATTGAGCCGACATTTCCAAGTTCTTCATGAACTTTCAGACGAAAATCTTACACCGACGTCTAATAAACGAAGGTAAGAGGTGATAAAATTAATTTCGATAATTATAGAGAACAGGTACATCCCCACCGATTTCGATGATTTTTAAATAGATTGAGGAAATCAATATTTTGAACAACTTTTTCCTGTACATATAACGGTCGCTCGGCCTCAGTTTCCGAGATATTTGCAAAATACCATTGTTGCTACGTGGAGCGAGGGCCTGCACCGGTACGTGGTCAGCCCACGTTAAATTGGATTCAGGTCTGGGCTGACCACGTACGGGTGCAGGCCCTCGCTCTGCTTCTGAATGCCGGCTCACTTACTACTTTTTCAAATCTGCTCCGATTTGACAACGAAAACGTGATTAAAAAAATCTGATTTTTTGGGGATCTGTTAATCTGTTAATAACACTTGTTTTGCTAATTCCAGATCCTCGTGAAATCTACCGAGTACTATATTGAACACTTGATTTTTGTAATTTCATCAATAAAAAAAAAGACATTTTGCAAAAATAAACGACAAAAACTTTAATTTTTGTAATATCTTATTAAACTTTGAAGAAAAAACAAATGATAATTTCGTAAACTTTAAAAACAAAACAATTAATAATCGTTCTACCCATATTCTACTGGAGTCCGGTTTGGTCTGACCACGTACAGTTGCAACTCCTTGGTAACGTACCGCTTCGCTCTTGAACGCTGATTTCGTCCGGCCCACTTGCTGCTCTTTCAAATCTGCCCCCATTTGACAACGAAAGCGTGATTAAAAAAATCTGATTTTTTGGGGATCTGTTAATAAAGCATTCGCGCGTCCAAATCCACGAACGGCGTTGACGTGGGGTTACTCGTTTACCCCACAGATGAGGCTGATGTTGGAAGCGAGTTTTTAAAAAACTCGACATTTTCGAATTTTATTGCCATTCACGCGGGAAAGAGACATCAAAACTGTGTCAGCCCGATGCCCTGGACTGTTGAACATGTAATCCACGCAACGTGACAACGTTCTAACTCTTACACTTGGGGGTGGACCACCCTTGTCTCTGCCCCCCCCTTCAGTTGGGGGGCAGTTTTCGAAACGGGAGCTTTTCGGCATTCATCTTTAACATATCAAGAACAAACATGGTGAATTTCATCGCCCTCCGATGTGTGGAAGTGCTCCCTTACAAAGGGGGTTGAAAATTTGAAAGCTGTTCCACCCTCCCAAGGGGTGCCTATGGGGTGCACGGTATGTGTGATGGCAGTTTCTGGATCAGGGGTGTCCAGAGAATGCATTGAGTCCAAAATCGAGACTGTCGTCCAAAAATTGTGGATTTTACGGGGTGGATTTTGTAGAAGCCATCAAAGAGAGTCGCCCTAAAGATTTTTTTAATTTTTTTAACCCTTTCCATTACTGCTGGCACCTTCAGAAGTGACGTTTTTCGACGCGCCCCCCTTTAAGGGGGTGAATTAACCCCTTCTCATCAATCGTCGCCAATGCAATTTTGCACACACCTAGAGGACACTTCAAAACTACTCCTGACGATGTTTCACGAAAATCGGTTGAAAACTCCCATAGTTATGACGTTTTGAAGAAGTGTCCCTATTTTTTTGACGGCGAGTGTATATATATATATATCTTATATACATTACGTATAAATCTTATATGTAGATGATTATATATACATATTTATATGTAGATGATTATATGTACATATTTATATATCTTATAATATATCTTCTAAAATTCTATTAAAAGTATGTTAAAATCGATTTACAGATAAAAATTGCTTTAGTTTGTTTGTGTACAATTAGAGCAAACAGAAACATATTTAAGATAAAAATATATATATAAGAATTTCTAAAAATAGTAAAAATAAAATAAAAATTGTTTATATGTATATATGTATATATGTTTATATATATATATATATAAAAAAATTTTATACATATATAATAGTTATTTTATATATATAT
>NC_071977.1:14691099-14736581 GCF_026283585.1 Hylaeus volcanicus
AAATATTAATATATATATATCAAGAACAAACTTATATATAAAATAAGTATAATAACTTATATATAAAATAACTATTATTTCTAATAAATACTATTTCTTTAATTTGGATTCTACCGCGCTTCGCGCGAATAGGACCTAAAATATATAGTAATAAAGAAAACAGAGACTGAAGGAAAGACACGTATGCGAACCAAAGAAAAATAATAATAAAGAATAGGGTGAAGTGAAACAAAGAATAAACTTTAATTGTCGTTTCTTTGTTTTTACAGGTGAAACATTGTACATGTTGTATATAGTTCGTAAGTGATAAGGAAATAAATTAAAAAAAAATCTTTGTTTTTACAGAGAAACAAATTTTAGGTTATTCTGCCAGAATTCTCAACAAAACCTTTGATAGCTGTCTTATATATATATATATATATGTTTATATATATACATATAAAAAAATTTTATACATATATAATAGTTATTTTATATATATATATATTTTATAGTATTTGATAGAAACTTTTAAAATTAGGTATGTATGTTAGGTATGTATAATACTTTAACTGCAAAATATCATGGAAGGAATTCATACCGATCCATGCAGCCCACGCGTTTGTTCCCCCTGTTTGTCGCGAAATAGGTACTTTCCGCAAGTATGCGAAACGAAACAACACCGCGAGGCCACGTAATCACTAGTCATCGCTTTTGATGTCACTGCGCATTAAAAAACTTAGCCGGTCGGTGGGATTAATTGAGCGTAATAAACGCTTAAACACAGGGGAGCATAACACGATCACACTTTTTTGTCTTAACGCGATCGATTGTAGGTTATTACGCGTCGGACGAACACTTATCGCGAATCCGCCATGCAAAAAGACTCCCAACCACGAAACAATCGATTAGTCTTTGTTCTTGCGCGACTATGCCTCTCGCTTTCCTTGGCACAGACGTTCGATTTCTCCGATAACGAGACGTTTTACGTGAAATCCTCTGGGCATTTGTTTTCACTTCCTCCGAATCACACTCGACGATACGATGTTATTTCTCCACTCCATGAAAAAGAGGCAAAAGAAACCTTACTATAAGTTTCTACTTGTGAGGTAAAATTTCCGTTTTATGTAGGTACCTGGTATACTAACTTGAAACTCAATATTGGTTGTCAAATGCTTCAAGCACAGTTTTTTTGTATTACACTCGGTGACACGGCGACGATACTTTCGGTTCCTCGAAGAGGAGGCTCTCGATGATGAAGAGGACTTACTACACACCCACTACTCCTCAAAAATTTCTGATTTCGCAGAGATCTTTAATAACCTGACTGGACACTTCGAAACTGTTCTCAAATGCTTCAAGCACACTTTGTTTTTATCTCACTCGGTGACACGTTTGCTCGTTTTCACTAAGAGGCTCTCTAGGAAGAAGAGAGCTCGCTATACTCCTATTCGTGTGTTAAAAATTCCTGTTTCGTCCTGTTTCGTACAGTAATCTACCTCGAACCTTCAAAATTGTTCTTGAACGCTTAGCACACTTTTTTCGCGTTGTATGATGCCTTTCTTCGATTTGACGAATAGCTGGCTAGCGAAAGGAAGACATCCGTTATCGAGGAGTTGCTCGCGTCACGTTCCGTCCACCACTGGAGTGGAGTTTCTATCTTTCAGCTCGCATCTCGTATCTCTCCAGCACGTACGTGTTAATCGTCGGGTGCGGAGCGAACGCGAAGCGTATGGTCAATTTGCGAAGCACTGCTTGGTTAGGTCAAAGAGTTACCTAAACGCTATGCGCTAGTAGGATCGACGATCGGAACGAACAGCGAACAACTGAAATGGGACACATGATTGACCAGGGCACGAATGGGATTAAAGGTATAGGCCATTCGGTAGAGAATTAAAACAGCGTGTTTGTGACAAAAATACTAACAGCAAACCAATTCTGCAATTACATAAAAGGGGATGCGTAGATTAATAGGTATATGTTTTTCACTGCCAACTCTGTTCCGTTTTCTTGGTATAAACAATTTAATCCAAAAAAATCGTAATTTGTGTGGTTTTTTGCTTATAAATTTTAAATTCTTAGAATATAGGCGGTGGAATGAATGAATAGACTTTTATTCTAACTTGACTTTAAAAACTGTATTCGAAACATACGGAAGAGAACGTCTGTTCTGTTCGCTAGAAGCAGCTCGAATGAATGAAAGTGAGGTCAGTAACGAAGAATTTCGTTACTGAACTATAGACCCTATCGGTCCCATACTTTGTCTAAACAAGTCAAGATGGGACGCAGCTGCACCCTCTTAACTTGTGTCTAGGAAAGAAACCCAAATGCGCAGAGATGGTTTTTGTAACGAAAATTTTCTCTTTTAGTGAAGAGAAAATCCAACATATACTATTGCAGCAATAGCAATGCTCCAACGAGATAAAATGTAGATGATGAAAATAATTACAGAATGAGACCTCGAACGTCTCGATCGGATAATGAGAAACGGAGAAAAATGGGGAAAACCGGAAAATTCAGCGTTTTTTCAAAAATTCACAACTCCCCCATTTTTGGAGGTGAAGCGCTGGCCTTTGGCGGCTAAGTGGCGATTAATGTGTTTTTCATGTCTGCAAAACACAGAGATTGTCGGATAATTAGTTTTCTCACAATCACGATCTGAATTTTTCAATGGCCTTTTTTCCGTGGAGCCTGTATGCGTTTTATTTTAAAAAAAGATTTGAATAATTGATGTCATGTAGCATAAAACGTATATTCTAATTTTTTGATAAAATGTTTTAAAGTATGAGAAAAACCCTTCTAAAGTTGACTAAAAAACGTCTGAACGCTCAATCGCGATCGAGCGGTGGGGGATACAGTGGCAGCCAATTGTGTGGCATTAAGTAATGGTAAAACCATTTGTTTGTATTTCTTTCTAATAAATATTAAAATATTGATTTTATGCTTAGAATTTCTAAAATTTTTGGATGAAACAATTTTCTATAGAAATTGATACACGATTGAAAAGTAACGAAATGGCGCTACTTTGAATCACGAAGTTTTTTTCACGATATTTTTCTTTAAATATATTGAACAGAAGTTTCTATGTTTTCAGATACTTAGAGGTCTAATAAATACTATTTTTTTTTAAATCGAATTTTTGGGATAAAAGGACAATTTCTCTTCACGCTTTTCTTATATCTCTAACTGTACATCGGAAATAACATTATCAGTGCAGCCAAACCATACAATTTTTATTCCTCTTGTTGAGGGATTCTGTAGTGAATAAGTTATTATCAAATTTTTGTTTCTTTATTATTGACAGTAATTATTATTGTAAAAACTTAAACGTCCAGTCTATGTTTGGTTGTAGATACAGTAGAGGAAGGGACCCCATTATCGCATAGGTTCTTAATACCGCACACTAGACGTTTATAAAAACTATAATATCTATAGGTCCAAACCATAAAGTAACGGTATCTTAAAGTATATTTCCATCTAGAAAATAAACAACAACGCCTACATCCAACACCAGGTGGCCTTTAGCCTGAATAGTAAATTTGCGCAGTTTTCAAGTTTTATTGCACGTGCTACCGAAAATCGTTTTTGCTTAGAAGTAAGTATGAACTCTCGATTTTACCAAATTACGTGTAGTGTAAAGAGCCTAGACTATTGTTTGTACAGATAGAATTTTTATGTTTTTGTGTTAAAAGTTGACATATATATTTTCATAACAAGTACAAAGTACAAAATTCCCCAATATCGCATACCAATCGTAAACTAATTTCGCACTGTGTCATATTGGGGCAACACCTTTAACTAATGCGGGTAACTTTTTTTTACCTTATAGAAGAAGAAATGGCTGCTCCAGCAAAGCGTAAAACATGGAATAAAGAATCCATGTTTTTGTTTGGTAGGATAATGTATAAGAAAAATGTTAAGTGACCTAATATCGACTACCTATACAGTCCCCAATACCGTATAGGCGATATTAGGCATCCGTTCTTCTACTTACCAGAAAGAACAAGAAATTCTAACGTAAGAATTTTTCTACTTTTATGTAAAAATATTATTTTTTTGAATAAACACAGTATCAATAAACATATTTTTGTGTAATTTTATGTAACCGTAAAATATCTAACTCAATTTTCCAGTAAACTACAGAATGTTATATAGAAGTGTACGATATTGAGGTCCCTTCCTACGGGTTTAGCAATCACGAGGTACTCGAGCTATAAGAGAACCAGTTGGCCCCAACAGACTACTGGCATCGCTAATAGGAATTAAATAATTATAATGCCTAATAGGGAAGCCAGCAAATGGTAACAACGAATGGTAAGTAAAGTAATGTAAAGTAAGAATTAATCCTCTACGGTCCTGTATCGAGTAAGACTCAAGTAGAATGTACCGAATTCAGAAAATCGAGACCATAGAGTTAAATAAATATAGAGGAGAAACAAATGTAAACCTGGTACATTAGGTGTTATAGTCAAGTTATACGATTTCGCACCCTTATAAATAGAACTCACTTACTCTTAAGGAATTAGGTCACCCTATGAGTTCGCGCCACGTGTCTTCCATACACATTGACCGTTCTTGTGAAGTGTAAAGGGGAAGTATGTGTAGTGTACCCAATTTGAAATTACAAAAAGCAGGACGTTTTAAATGAGAATACCCCTCTGATACTGGTACATACAGTCAGTTTCATAAGTATTAGTATCCTCTATGACTATTGAAACAATTTTACTAAATTAAGTAATGGATTTTATTCTTCAAAATAAATTATTCATTATATGTACGCACAAAAATAAACTTTATACATGCATGTATTTATAATGAAAAGTTTATCTCATCAAACCTAACATTAAAGGAGGATGCTCAAAAGTGCCTATTTCCCCAAATTTATCTAAAAGAGGATTATTAAAAATATTCAGTTCCACTTTGTCTAAAGGAGGATGCTCAAAAATGGACAGTTTTGAACATTCTACCTTAGAAAAATGTTGAGTTCCACAAATTTGTTTAAAGGAGGATGCTAAAAAATATGTAAGCATCTTCATGTATAGACATACAGGGCGTCCCAGCCTTAGTGATACAGCGCTCTAACTCCAAAACTATCGGCTGAATGCAAAATTTCAAATATGGAAATTTCATGCAAGCTATATGTATATGCAAGCTAATGAGTATATACGGACAGGATCTTCACTAAAGTTGGTACGATGGTGTGTATGTAAGTATGTGTGTTTCTGCTGTTTTTCGGCTAACGCGAATAGCCGTATGTAACGGTCCTCGCAATGGCGAATGTCTCTTCGAACGAGATATATTGTTTGTATAACGATAATTATATAGATAATTCATTTACTAGTTAATGATTTTGTGACTATTTTAAAATAAGATAACATATGTACAACAATATAAAGTACGAATACTTATGTGATCGACTATATTTTCCTTCCTAAACCCATTTCTGTTTAAGGGGGCATTTCACTGTGAACGCACAAAAAAAAGCCAATAATTTCAATAATTTGCAATTTCCATATATTTCCAATAATTTCCAATAATCTTTTCTCAGGAACTGTTGCATAAAATTGAATGAATGTTTTTTCCCCTTAAAGGTATGATTAAGGAAAGTAAATAAAATAATTTTTTTTTGGTAAAAAATATTTTGTCATTTATGTACAAAATAATATGCATGTGTGCAAAAAAAAAGTTATTCGCTGGCGCAGGTGATTTTGGCTCTCCTGGTAATCTGAAACAGAAAATCGAAAAAGTTTATTAAACTATGTCGTCACACCTATGGTCGGAACCTCCACTTATTTATTTCATCGTAAATAAACAAAATGGCAGCGTTTCTTGGGAAAGCCTTGGGAAAACCCTTTTTTTGTACCGTAAATCAGGTGAAATTGTAAGTAAAAATCAAAATATCAACTACTTGGAGGTTCCGACGATAGGTGTGACGACACAGTTTAATAAACTTTTTCGATTTTCTGTTTCAGATTACCAGGACAGCCAAAATCACCTGCGTCAGCGGATAACTTTTGTTTTGCACACATGCATATTATTTTGTAAATAAATGACGAAATATTTTTTACCAACAAAATTTTTTTATTTACTTTCCTTAATCATACCTTTAAGGGGAAAAAACATTCATTCAATTTTATGCAATAGTTCCTGAGAAAAAAATGATTGAAAATATGCTTTTTTTGTGCGTTCACAGTGAAATGCCCCCTTAAATATTTCAATCTTCCATTCACACCATTCTGCTGAAATATAAAAGTGTACGCAAACTCAAATACCCAAGTCTCGTACGTTTTTCAAACATTAACCCGTAACGATCCCTGGAAGAACGTTTCGAGGGTATCCCTTTTCAAAATTGGAGCAATCCCTGGGGAATACCCTTGGGCGATCCAGAGCACCACCGGAACCCACGAAAATCACCCCCGTCCGCTCGTAGTGGCGGTCGTCTTCGGTCCGTTGCTCTCGATCGTCCCCGGAAGTGGAGACCGGTTCGATCACTCGTGCGACCCTAGAAATCAATTGACGGAAGGTTCCTCCGCCCCAAGAAGGCGAACGAGCCTCGAGACGCTTGGGCAGACGCAGACTGTTCAAAAGCTATTGTTACGTTCCGACAATAAATTTTCTTTTTCTTTTTGATTTCGTCGGCAGGAATGTGTTCGAGATGTGTAAAACCATCTCGAAATCTTTCTAATTGAACACGAACCTAGCCTTTGACAATGAATTATTTATGGAGCGACACATTCCTTCTACGAAATCAACATCGCCACACCACCTTCACCCTGCCTGCGCATCGCAAGGTACACATTATAAGATAATATCTACGGGCTGCCATAATGCCGATGCGTTTAATTGTTATTAATGCTCACGCGCCGTGGTCAAGGATCAGCGCACACAACGTACAGTGAGTAACTTTAATATTCGGACACTATAAGATTTTTACTTTGTTCCATCATAACTTCGTTTCTAATAAAACAAATAAAAAACATAATTAAGTATTATATTAACGTATATGTGTAGTAAACAATAGTATACGTTTTATTTACATAACTTACTGTAACTGTACATATCTTACTAAAGAATTTGTTTTGAAGGAAGAAACATGGTGGAACGATGTTATTATTACCTACGAAAGTAAATTTAACATCTTTGGATCAAATGGACGAAGGATGGTGTGGCGTAAGAAAAATGAAGAATTTAGATTTAAAAATCTAAGGCCGACAGTAAAACATGGAGGAGACAGTGTGCTTGTCTGGGGCTGTATATCCACATTTGGGGTGGGCGAATTAATTTTTATTGACAATATTATGGGCAAAAATGTGTATTTGAACATATTAAAAAATAATTTACACAAAAATGCTACACAAATGGGAATTTTAAACACATTTAAGTTTTACCAGGACAATGACCTGAAACATAAGCCATGCATTGTGCAAGTATATTTACTGTACAATTGTTCAGAAGTTTTACAACCACCACCTCAATTAGCTGACCTCAATCCTATCGAAAATGTGTGGAATGGACTAGAACGACGTATCAGGACAACAATATCTTAAAAAGAATTGTTGAATCATCGGTTAAAAGAAGAATGGGATAAAATAACTGATGAATATTTAAAAAAATCATTAGCAATATGCCACAACGTTTAAAAGAAGTGATACAACAGAATGGCTACCCAACGTGAAAATCTTATAGTGTCCAAATATTAAATTTACTCACTGTATGTTCAATTTATTTTAAACATTTAATACAATACTTATAGGTAGTATACGAAGAAAGACCTATAAACATCACGGTCCCTTAGATTCAAGCTAAACGTTTCTTTTGCCACTTCTTCTTGTCGAACATTCTGGAAGGTAAGCTATATATTGAAGCACCCTTATGTTTCGTCCTCGCGTAACGTTGTCGTTTGGACGAATTGAACAGTTCGGCGGCGCGAGACGCGAGGAGGTGCGTACGGCTCATTTCTTCTGGTAGGATTCCCCAACACAAGATTTCCGCGCGTACCAAATCGCCGAGCAATGTTGGCTAGTTTTTCTATTAACGAACTTTTCATCACGTGTTTCTTGATCCTTTGTCTCCAAACCTTCTAGAATGTCCAACAGAGTTCACCTCGTTAAGAGAATCCGAACCGTGATCACTTCTCAACGTACAGTCGCGCAGAACCCTATCAAATCCGAGCGAACTATTTTTTTGAGCTAGAGTTGTCTTACCGTACAGTATCATTGTGAAAAGTGAGTGATAAGGGAAGACTCAAGTTCTTCGTCAAACAACCAAATTTCATTCTTTTATTTCCTACAGTTATTCAATTTATTTAAATATATTCATATTAAATCTTTCTTTTTCTGTAAAGCATAATTTAGTCATTTATTGAGTTAGTAATAATCGTTTAACGTGTGTGTGTGTTTTCCTTTCGACCAGGACGTCCGACCGATCATCATTGTATTTCTGGGTAATCCCATCGACATTTCGAAAAGAAAATCTCAGCGGTAAGTTGTTTTCTTCTAACATAAATGTACAGTTGTGATCATCGGGAATATTCACAAATGATCCATCATTTCCGGGGTAACCCTAACTGAATCACTTACGATGATCACTTACTTCTCTGCCAGCTTTATAACATGTTGTATTGTATGTAAGAAGGAACGAAAGATTGTATTTAACTGTAATATTCAAATTTTGTATCTCGACTATTGTCATTAAGACCTTTATGGTTAAAAATCATGATTAATTAAATTCAGCAGTGCTATTCTAATAGTAAAAACGATCTCATAATTTAAATTCACTGTTTTGAATCCGATCGAGTCCTAATTTGTTATCCTGATATCATGACAAATTAACATATGAATTAGGCCCAGTATGGGACTGTTATGGGACGTAATTACTATTTTCTTTCCATTAAATATGTGTTTAGGTGCCATACTCCAAACGTATTTGTAAAAACCTTCGTTGTTGTTTTGTGTATGCCCACCTTAACATCTTTCGAGCAACTCCCATAAAGTATGGGACGACAAGGCCCTGACCTTGTCGATAGGCAAGTAAAATATTATATAGAATACAATTATTTTTTAAGCCATGACGTGAGAATTTCATCCCATGTCACACTATCGTCAGTGCCGGTCTCTGCGCGGCACCGCTACGTTGAGTTGTCGGTGACCTGGGTGTCCGTTGGCATCATCATTGCTCGCCTAATAGGCAGCTTCCGTCAAGGGGATCATGGGATACACGACGACGGCCGCGGCAACGTGGTGGACGACGTCATCGGAGATCTTACGATACTCATCTACGTGCTGGGAGTGGAGCTGCCCGCCAAGCGTTTATTGATGCTCTCCTCTTTCAATCTGCGTCAGCTACGGTCAAGGAACGAAGCTACCATGTCGTGGCAATTTCTTTCATGCTTTTGTGCCCAGCGGGACGTTAGGGGGGCAGACCACTGTACGAGCACTTTCGAGATAGGTGTATTCAGAAAACGTTTCTGGAGAAATTGTGTGACGTATTGTACTTAAATCTTTAGTATATTTTACTGAGCTTACTTAAGGGAGTATCCTGAATTAGGAGGTCTAAAAAAAGCGGTTTTTCGTGAATTTTTTTAGGATGACAACAAATAATTAATTCTATCGAACTTTTTATCCTATTTCCATACATATTTGAGTAGTCTGTACAAATTTTTTCAACAAGAAATATTCAAATTCAGTTGACTGTGACGGACATTTCTAGAGCACCTCACAATTAAAACCTCCTATCGGCGGGAATGATACAGGTCGTAATTTTGGTTTGACACGAAAAACCAAATGAAATTTTCATTTTCATAGATTTTTCTCCTATGTGAACTAAAAAAATTCATACAAAAAATTTTGAGCAACTTTTTTATCAAGTTAAAGTGATTTTTTTCACCCAAAGAACTCGTTCTTTTTTTCAAACTTGCAGTAATTTCACATTTCACCATTTTTGTGGGTCTTTCTTAGTTCACATAGAAGAAAAATGTATGAAAATGAAAATTTCTTTTGGTTTTTTTGTGTCAAATCAAAATTACGACGGAGGTTTTAATTATGAGCTGCTCTACAAATGTGCGTCACAGTCGATTCAATTTGAATATTTCTTGTTGAAAAAATTTGTACAGACTACTCAAATATGTATGAAAATAGGATAAAAAGTTCGATAAAATTAATTATTTTTTTCTATCCTGAAAAAATTTACGAAAAACTGCTTTTTTTAGACCTCCTTATTCAGGATACCCCCTTAAACGAGGCAGTACCAGCTGTTTTTTAATAAGTAAAATTTAACATGTTTTCTCACTTAAGCTTTATCTGATCGTACCCAACCTTTTTTCAAGTTGTTCTATGTGACGTGGGACACAGATTCCTGCGTCACAGCTTAAATAATTTTTAAATAATAAAAATATATATATATTTTACTTGCTTATCGACAAGGTCAGGTCTTTGTCACAGCAGTCCCGTACGGGCCCTGGCTCGTATGTGAATTTCTCTTTCGTATTTAATAGGATGGACGGTTAGGATGCGAGCGGATTCAACGGTGAATTTAAATTAAATATTGAAAGCTATCTTACTATTGAAATATCATTGTCTGATGTGTATTTTAATAACCAATGATTAGACCTTGAAATTTATATATTTATAATAGATCACACTCCTTCATTCTCTTAATTAATTCATATAAAATTGAACATAAATTGTATAGAAGAAAACAATGAAAATATATATATTTATTCGTTTCTGGGATATCAACTAGCCCAGAATGAATTATATCATTTATTAATATCCCAGATTTGAACAACAGTGATTTCATATGATAAAGAAATACAATAAAAATTGTCGGAATAATATTATATGAAAGATCAATATAAATACCACCCGAGAACATCAATTAGGGATTCCCCGGAAATGAAATATCATTTATTGATATTCCGAATGGTCACAACAAAATAAATTCATAATCATTTATACAAAAATATTGATTGGAAGAAAATCAACTCACCACTAAATATCTTTACAATACAAATCGAGAAAAACGCTGGTCTCGATGTTCTGAATTGTTCTGGTCGCCCTATGGTTGAAGGAAAAACACACGCACACGTTTTACGGTTATAATTAACGCTAAACTATATTTACAAAAAAAAAGAAAGATTTAATATTAAAGTATTTAAATAAATTAAATTAATAAAAAAAATTGAATAAAACGAGTTGTTTTACGAGGAACTAGAGTCTTTGCCTACCACTCACTTTTAATAATATAAACGAGGTAACGCGGTACACAACTCTGCTCAAATATAGTTCGCTCGGACTATTCACGCGCTCGACGCGACTGTACGATGAAAAGTGATTTTGACTTCGCTGCTTTGAGCGCAACTCGGTGCGATGTTTACAAAGTGCTTACGCTGCACTCTCGGAGGTGCCGAATCAGAGTGCAGCCCTAACGACAGTGGATTTTAATTGGGTAGACTCCTAGGCTGACTAAGGTGTCCGTGTGCTCCGCCCAAATCCTAAGACTTCTATGCTGTTCGTACAATCCAATTCAAGAGTTTTAATTTCATGGGTATCATGCGGTCGGCCAACGAGAGCGAAAGAGAAAGAAGATTGAAGCGCTGTGCTAAGTTTCGCGACGCGCTGTACTATGGTGTGAGGTGTTACGCGAACTGCTTATATCAAAAACGTGGTTTCTGGCGGTTCGCGACGGAAGTTCAGCGTGCAATTTAAAACGATCTGGCTTGAAGAGAATTCTTATCTATTTTGATAACACTCGTGTGATTTTTCCGTTCCCACGGCGAGTGAACATTCATATCGCTTAATAATAATTGATACATAACATTCTCACGGCGCAGCGCGTACATATTATTATTTTACAATCCAGTCATACTGAACATGTTACATTTTACATGATTTTTCCACGGCACAGCGCTGCCAGCAGGGTGGAAGTGGCGTGACGACGTTGATTTCAAGGAGGGAATGTGTATTTTGTTCAAAAATGAATTTAATAAACTACCGTCAAAGGCTAGGTTTGTGTTCGATTAGAACGAATTCGGGATGGTAAACCATCTCGAACACATTCCTGCCGACGAAATCAAGAAAAATAAAAACGAAAATGTCTGCGCGTAACATCTACAAAGTCTAAACTACAAAACAGTGATGAGTTTTTTTCAAAAACCATTTTCAAAAAAAAACAGGACGTCTTTGAACCAAAATTTTCTTTATTCACAAATGTTTTATTTTTAATTTTGTTTCCTACATTCAATTTTGACAAACCATCTTCACTGTTTTATACATAAGATAAGATTCTGCGCCAAACAAAGAAAGTCCGGACTCGATAGGTCAACTTTGCGAAGAGTTATGTCTACCTGCCCGAGTAAGTGATACCGAAAGACAAAAAAGTACGATTGTTCAGGAAACGCAAAGAAAAAACAAAGAAAGGCGAAGAACGCCTTAGGCCCCTCCAACACCAATAGAAGAAATACCAATTATTCATCCCTATAATACTTCCGTAATAATCTATTTAGTACTGTCGGTGATTCCAATCTAAAAATAATAAATAAAAACAAGAATTTTTTGAATTTATCTGAGATATACCTATAAAAAGAAATAAAGATTCGATCGAAAATATTTGAAATGAAATTTGGGCAGGATATTATCATACAATTTGGACTGATGCCAATCCACGGCACTCATACTGCTCGGAAAACTGGTGCAAATATCGCAAAGTTGGGGCAACTCTTAAAACATACAAATATCCTCCTGCTGTTGATCAAGATGTCCTGGAAGTTTTGAAACCGATTTATGAAGATTTGACAAAAACAGAGTTGCTTGAAATATGTTTAGGTGGGCATATATAAAACAACAACGAAAGTTTTAACAAGTGCGTTTGGAGTATGGCACCTAAACACATATTTAATGGAAAAAAATAGTAGTTACGTGCAAAATAGCAACCTACATTTTCAATGAAGGCTTTGGACCAGTGCTGAAAATAATGGATGTGATGGACATCAAACTTAGCCCGCTCGACCCCCGCGCGCCAGTATCCGCGACGATAAGCACGTGTGTCTGTTACGTTCCGAAAATTCGAAACTTTTCTTTTTCATCCCGTCAGCAAGAATGTGTTGGACTAATGTTTAATCATTGTGCGATAAATCATAATAATATTTTCTAAAAGATAAACATCGTATAACACTCTCTCCCTGGAAGATCAGTGTCGTTACCCTATTGACATTGCGTTGCGCGATGGCACGAAGAAGCCATAATAATTTTGCAATTTTCCAGAGCGTGTAATAATTATAAAGCTGTTGCGTCGAGTCGCTCGGATTCGCGCACCCAATAGCGACTCTGATCCAGCCACGAATTAACGGTTCTGGATCTCGTTCCTTTTGTGAAATTTCGTTAATGTTCGCGAGTTCGCGAGTTATACGTTTGACTGGTCGGTAGTGTTCTGTCCCCTGATGAGGTTGGACGAGGACTAAGGAGTTGAGGATTCTATCGAAAAATCATATTCAAGAAGGGGTGGGTTTGCACCCTCGCTCGCAACTACCTGCAGACTCCTGCGACTGAAGGTATCCTTGCGACCATCACCGTCGCATCTGGTAACCAGCTGTGGAGTCTAGCTGTTGTTCGAGGCTAGTAATAAAACAGTCTACATTTTACTGTATTATCTGCTGCAAGGTTCGCGACGCGATTCTCCAAATGTGAGTATTTTTCGGCGGTCGAAACTCCAAATGCCGCTAGGGATGGTCCCTATACCGTTATGTCCCTAACTGTAGTTTTTACATCGTTGATTGTTGAACTTGGTTTCGCGATGGTTCAACAAAAGCATAGATAGGTATTGTTTTCAAGGATCGGTCGTCTCACATTAGTTAGAAATATATCTGAAGGGATGGTAATTGTAGGCGTGTTCAATTGATTGATTACTGATAGGAGAAATTCCGTTTATTTTTCGGGACTGTCTCGTCAAGTCCCGGCAAATCGTGGCGTGCCCCCTCAGGGTGCCCGTGGCCCGTTGTCTTGCGAGGGTGCCATTTGGCGGGGGTAGCGTTTGCCGAAGAAGGTGGCAACCAAGCGGAATTTCCCAGGGTCCTAGGTCCGTGGCGCGACCAGCCGATGGTCGCCTGACCTCTCATCGAAGACCCTTGAAGAAACTCAGGCTTTATGACACTAGCGCCTAACTATCGAGGGCGTTGGCAAATCCTAGCTACGTACATGCTTTACAAAAACTCTATTCGTTATAACGGCTTTCTCAGAAATAGTTCCGCTATGGTTCGTGTCATAAACCGTGCTAGCCGTTTGGACGTTCGAAGTCTCTTCAAACATTGACAGCTAGCCGCTACAGATCAAAATTCAAAACTGTCTGAGGCAGATACGGATTTTCTTACGCCTTATCGCTCCGGATTGTATACCGAACTTGCGGCGTGAACTTCTAAAAATCGCGTTTTAGGCTAAGCATTCTCGGAAAAACGCCTCACACCACCGTACAGTCCGTCGCGAAACCCAGCGCAGCGTTTCTACCGTTCATCTCTCTCTCTCCCGTTGGCGGGCCGCACGGGACCCACGCAGGAAAACTTATAAGTTAGATTGTACCTACTGCGTCGCGATCTGAGGACTTGGGCGAAGCGCACGAACACCTTAATCAGCTAAGGAGCCTGGCCAATTAAAATTCGTTTTCGTTAGCGCTGCACTCTGAGCGCAGAATGCAACGCAAGCATTTTCGTAAACTTCGAATCGAAGCTTCGAATTCGAGCTGCGCTCGAAGCAGAGATGGGCATTATTTAGATAAAAAAATTATTTAAATAGAAAATCGAATAAAGATACATAACTTTATCTTTATTCGATGACTGCCGGATAAAAAAATGTTTTCGAAGTAAATGTACTCAAAGGATAAAGATAACTTAAATTATTTTTATTCGAAGGCTAAAGATATCTGCTTTATCTGCAGAAAGTTTCAATCGTAAGATACTTTTCGCACTTTTAACTTTATCCGACGGTAAAGATACCTGCGTTAACTGCAGAGAGTTTCACTCGTTGGGTAGTTTTCCCATTTTTAACTTTAACCGACCGCTAATCGCCGAGTTAGATCAAAGAATAGGAATTTTGCAATAACAATAGTTATAAACATTTAAAAAGACCACAATTTATATCTACAGTACACGTCTATATGCGCAAATATATACTTCCTTACTCCTGTATAATTATGTATAACTATACTTTACAACCGCCGACTAAACAGTAAACACCGCTTAAAAAGTTATTCGACCCTTATCCGATAATTTCGGATAAAGATAAAAGTACGAAAGATATCCCACGCGACGAGTGAAACTTCAGTTAAAGATAAAAATGCGAAAATAACCCACGGGTGAATATCTCTGAAGAGAAACCAGGTAACTCTAGCCGTCGAATAAAGATACAAATGCGGAAAAGTATCTTAGGGTTGAAACTCTCGGGGAGAAACCAGGTACCTCTAGCGGTCCGTTAAAGTTAAAAATGGGAAAACTACCCAACGAGTGAAACTCTCTGCAGTTAACGCAGGTATCTTTACAGTCGGATAAAGTTAAAAGTGCGAAAAGTATCTTACGATTGAAACTTTCTGCAGATAAAACAGATATCTTTAGCCTTCGAATAAAAATAATTTAAGTTATCTTTATCCTTTGAGTACATTTACTTCGAATACATTTTTTTATCCGGCAGTCATCGAATAAAGATAAAATTATTTATCTTTATTCGACGAGTAAGAGATAAAAATTTTTCATCTTCATTCGATATTAAAAATTTTTATTTAGATAAAGATTTTGCCCATCTCTGGCTCGAAGCAGCGAAATCAAAGTCACTTCTCGTTGTAAAGTCCCGTCAAGCGTAACGGACGCCCACGAGCGACCTTTAGCTATCCTCTTTATAATTTTGAGCCAGAGTTCCCGGTTAAAGTGTTCCTTCAATGCGAAACATTGATCGCGAAAGACTCAGTTCGCCATGTTAGAAATTCCTTTTGTTCATATTTTTGTTTAGCCTCTTATAATTAAGAGCAGTCTAAGAATAAAATTTCACACGTTCTAAATAGTAATTGTAATCTCTAGAAAGAACTATTCTCCATCCAAATCCGCCACTACTGTACTGCCTGGCAACGCGGGCACGAACGATCCTTTCAACCTGATTGTACTTGTACCAGATTTATTGTAAAGGACGCCTTCGCACCATCCATTGTAAGTCGAACTTTCTTCAGATAGTACTGTTATTCGCCGTTCTCATCAGTATCACAGTAAGAATCGTCGTAAAGCGGAAAAGGGAGAGAGAGATAGAGAGCAAAATTAACACGTTAAGCGCCATGCCGAATTCTTGTGCCGTTCCGTTCAGGTCACAATTAGTATAACTAACTAACTAACTAACAGGCCACAGTAGCCGTCAGGGGAGCCCTACCGGGTCCATGCGGACCGACGAGGCCTGAACGGGAAGTTTTGCGCCGGTCCCTAGGGACGTGTTAATAAAACGTCTTATAAATTCTTGTTATTCTTATAAACACTTTCACCATAATTTTCCTTCAGTTTCCATTCGACTATATTTTACCTTCTATTTTAAATTTATTTTTAAAATTTATTTATTTAAACTTTCTTAGCTGTCTTGCGGTAAACGCAGCACGCACCACCTGGTACGTAACACGACTAGCTAACCGCCGCAGCTCTGAATCTTCCAAAGAGGCCAGAATAAAACAGAAGAAGGCGTTTTTAGGGTGCAAGCATCGCTGGAAGTCAAGGTAAGGCAGTTTCGGGAATTTTCATTGAAAAAACATTAAACGCGTTTTTATCAAAACTACGTTTTGTCTGTCGGCGGTAGTGATTTCTTCGGAACCACTGAACCGATCATAATGAAAGTTTAACCACATATTCTACACATGAATAACTTCAGTGGGTACTAGAACTGTCTTAAAATTTTACTTTTTACTATATTTTTTTGGCCAAAAACAATGAAAAAATACCTCGCCCTTTGTTCTTTTTTTTTTAAATCTCCGCCATTGTATTATTTATGAATAAATATTAATTCTCGTAGAATACACGAGAGCCACAGTCATACTGAATCTAAAAATGATTGATTTTTTCGTTTCAGGTGATCCGTTAACATAATATCAACGCCGCCCGCGACCTACTTACTTTGCGAAGAGCTGTGTTCATCTGCATTTGTTGAAATATAAACAACGATTAAAATAAATAAATAAAATTTTGTTTACGTATTTTGATAGTGTACTTACTAAGCCCAATAAGTTTCATATTAATATCTATACCAATAAACTCTTAAAAAAATGAACAGAAACAGCCTTCTTTTGAGCATCTAAATCAGAATGATCCCTGAAATTAGCGAAATCACCTGAGGTGAACGAACGCGTAGATAAACATGTTATAGAAAAACGTGCGAACACGAATCGAGGAAAGGCGACAAAAACCACAGCTGATAGCGTGCCACCTGAATGTGTTGACCCGCGAGCGAGACCGTATGTGTGAGCCGAAATAATAATACGTAAGGAACGAGAAACGGTTGCGAGCAAACATAAATATGTCAAATCTTCGTAAAAAATCCAAAATTATTTCGAGAACGTTCGGGCGCCGTGCGTATAAAAGAATCCGACCGCGGCGCAGCCGTTTTAAATAAAGAGTCTAACAAAGTACATGCAACGATTATACGCATAACAAGGATCACGAATTATAACGATTACGGCTGTCGTGTGTATCACTCTTGTGTATCTATCAGGTATTTTAATAAAGGATCTAATAAATAGATCTAATAGAACTGCTGTCGATTGAAAATTTAGCAAAATTAACGCCAATTGAGTAGTCAAAAAATTGGCAATTCGCAATTGTTTTATGAAAACAATGTATTTCTTGTGAATTGCTGTCGAATGAAAATTTTGCGAAATTAACGGTAATTGAGTACTTAATCGAAAAAAGTGCAACCCTCTGTTGTTTCGTGCAAATACGTCGAATTTGCTGTGCGAGACATTTCCTAGTTCTCCTAGGGGCTATTATTACGCATCCCGCGACGTTATGTATTTTTCGCGGTAACACGAACGAAAACGCAAAAGGGAGCAAAAGATGGTAGGAAATATAGCGAATCAGGCGGTAGCTATTCAACGTTATACATATACATATGTAAGAGCACAGCAAAGCAACGAGGCGAATTGCATTCAGCTCTTCCGATGCGAGGATAAAGTCCGAAATTTTCAGATTTTCGTGGAAATGGAACGGTCTCGGTAGCTCCCGACTTCTGAGGATGCAATCGTACAACTTTGATAAGCTGCTCACGCTTTTATAAAACGCGAAGGGCATGGGGAAGTGTTGACATTGTGAAACGTTGGGTAGCTTAAGCCACGATATATCTCGTCGAGGGTAATTTATTTTTCACTACGTTTGCGTACCATATTTCATAACATAGAAATTATAAGTCTTAATATTTTTCGAAAAAGTAAGGTAAAGGTAGCTTTCGACACAAAGCGATGTGACATATTTATTTTTAAGTATGTTACTGTTGAGACTTTTTAAAATTATGAATTGGTCTATGAAAACTTTTATTAATACGTTCATATGGTGATCTAAATAAATTAATTCTGAAAATGAGATGTTAAAGAAAATAAGTTGCATAAGTAAGTGCTAGTTTAAATTCAACAAAAATAAGTTTCAGTTGTGTGCAAACAAAGTGTTAAGCTCATATAAATTTTCGACTAATTTGCCAGCCAACGCATTAAACCAATTTAGAAATGTTTATTTCGAAAGCAATGTAAACCTATTTCTGATCATTTAAGAAATAACAATATTTCGAATATGAAATGTTTCATATCTGTTTAACAATATTTATTATAACAATATTTAATTCCGCAAAGATTGGATCAAAGAATTGCCCAATACCTTGCATCAAATTGTATACAATTTGTTCGACGTAATATTGGCGATATAAATTGACTTAAATCTCGATTGGATTTACAGGCAATCGAAAAGTATTTTAAATACGACATTGTTAGCTTTCGTTCGCTAACGAAGCGAAACGACCACGGGTACGGGAAAAAAGATGAACTTAATTCTTTCGTTCGACCTATTTACGCTCGATTCTTTTATGGAATGACTTTTAAGATACCCCTGTGGACGAAGGATATACCCGATAAAGCTTCCATACACGTCCTACTCGAGAACAGAAATGAGATTTAAGGGGTAAGTGAAGGGCTCCCAGGTTGAGTTTTTCCATTTAACAAGAGGAATAACAGAATGTACATATTTAGAATTCAAAGATGAGGAAAACATTCCTCTTTGATCACAACTGTTCACTACTTTCTTTTGGAATGCAATGTTTACTGTTTTTCCATAAAAATATTGTAAAATTTTCCAACTAAATAAAATAAACGCCTGTCATGAAGACTACAAGTAACTACAATATTTGGATGATTAAAGTCTTCTTTCAGTTCTTCCCCAAAATTTTGAATTTTGCTAAGAACTCCGACACAATTTATTCTCTATTGCAGTTCACTTTGGATGACCTCAAATGACCTTCATAGTAGGTTATTGTATTCGTCTTGAAACACTTTACCAGACTGTAAGTAAGAAACCATACTATTCCATTTGAAAAAACAGAATTGATCTTCATATCTCTTTGACGCCTCCACCTACAGAAAAATTGGTAATACCAGATTATGGCTCCCCGATACCAAATAAGTTTGGTCTAATGTATTTTCTTTTATCTTCAAAAACAAACGAATTATTTAGGTGACCTGCTTAAAATGCCCTAAACTGTATGTGGGCCGTGTTCGGAAATTGGCTGACAGTACCGTCAGTACTGAATTTTCGTTCGAAAATAGTTTCCAGTACAGCTGACTAGACTGTAACGTACTACCATTTTGTCGGACATCGATCCTAGGGAATTGCTGGTTTCCGGCTGTCGAAACTGTCAGCAGGGAGGTAATGCAGAGTCAGTATTGCATATGGCGGCGCCCAGTGTTGTGTTTTTGTTTGTGATATACACTTGTGGTAATACTCTGTGATAAAAAAAATATTATAAAACATATAAAATGGAGAAGTATTCAGTACAGATAATTGACGACGTGACTGCTACTCTTTTTTGTCTCTACTACTTTTATATTGTTATACCTATTTTTGAAAACTGCCATATTTCGAATTAGAGGAGTTGATTCGGGCTATATTTTTGGGAAATACTTTGAGTTATGTTTATAATTAATTTTTACACGAGTATCCAATAACGAAGAATATTTTTTCGATGGAAGAATATTATTTATACGGGATTGGTCGTGTAGGTAAAGCGGTTGACTGTGGATCCGAGGATCGTGGGTTCGAATCTGCGTGCCTTATTTTTCGTTCTTATATTCCTACAATATTAAATATTATTTGAGCTAAAAAATTCATGGCCAATTTTATGAAAAGTCGAAAATGCTTTTTCATTTCATGATCTGTTTTGGTTGTAGAATCAAAACGGAGACGCCAAAACACTGCAAACGAAAAGAAATTGGATGAACTGCTAGAAGAAAGTAAAAGACGGCGAGACGAGCGTGATAAGCAGCACGCAGAAGAAAATGGAGCGGCTGGATAAATTATTAGAAATTCTCGAACGGAGAAAAGTGACTCGACGTGCATCGAAGTCAGTGTTTTCTGTTAATATCTCCTTAACAAAGCCTCGGACAATATTTTCGCTAAGGAAAAAGTTGTTTCAAGTCACCTCACGAACCACCCCTTTCAAGGACCTCCAACATTTTTGGGAGACCCTGTATATACGTACTCATATCAATTAATTCCTTATAGAAGAGTCAAATTGATATTATTATAAAAATAATGATAAATTCACAACTTCCAAGAAAACCCTCAAATGGAAAGACATTACGATACAAGACATGAAGAAATTTTTGGGGCTTATTCTTCTTATAGGACAAGTGCATAAGGACCGAAAAGAGGATTATTGGAGCACGGATCCGTGTATAGAAACGCCGATTTTTCCGAAAACAATAACAAGAGACAGCTTTCGTATGTTATGGAAGACCTGGCACTTCAATAACAATGAAGAGTTGACTGATGGATCTACTTTGTTTCCAAGTTTATAAATGTTTATAAGCCTAAAGAGAAACTAAGTTTTATTTTATAAATACCTAACGTTCACAAACTGCAGCTACTTTCTGCAGCAGTAATTTTGTGTACGAATTGTAAAAAATCGCCCGCTACCCGTTGAGAGTTTGGCGGCAAAGCATTCGTGCAACATGTGTTAATTAATTACATTTTTATTTATGTTTAGAATAATAAATTTTAGTTTATTTCATTACGTTTTATTTATGTTCGAAGATTAAGTTTTGAGTATATTTAATTATATATCATTTTTTCTATGTGCAAAGGATACAGTGTAAATAAATAAATAAATGACCTGCTGTGTATACAGCCAAACTGTTTACAAATACTTATTTACATTTTATAGCAATGTGTACAATGATCCATACCATGACAAGTAATAACAAAATAGCGGTTAATTGTTATTCATGATTCTCAATTCATTATTTACATTCATAAATTTTTTATATTAACACAATTGCATTAACAATCACATTTAATGGAGCTTGATTTATCGCGTTCATGGCGGTTATGACGCACAAATGTATATATACGTGCGCGCGCGCGCGCGTGTGTGTGTGTGTGTGCTGGAAAACGCGTTCGCATTTGCATGCACGATTGCAGTTTCAGCAACACTGCCAGTAAAACAGAACGCCTATTTTTCAGTCAAATTAGCGTTAATACTGGCAATACTGCCAGGCAATTTCCGAACACACTCATGGTCGAAGGTGTCGACGTAAAAACAAAGACGCATCGACATCTATCTATCGCCAAGATGGCCAAAAGCGCGCCGATTATGACTTTTTACCACTACATATTACAATCCAAATTTTGAACATTATCCTCTTTCAACTATAATAATTAAAATTTAACTAAACCTTCAGTGCTATATTAGTCAATTTTCAAAAAATTTAGAGTACAATAAATCCAGAATCAAACCATATGAAGGTGATTCTTTCCATTATTTTTTTCCTACTTTTATTTCAGTCTCACTTAACCATCGAAAAAACTTTTGCCCTCCACCATACCACCAACAAATATCATATATGTGCCTTTCAAATATTTCGAGAAATGTTCACGTCGTAACAACTGGGTCGAGTGGTCGCTAATCAGAACTTTCTCCAATTAAAGCAGATTGCAACTATAGAACGGGCGCCCAATAAATCGGCGAATATTCTGGAGCATCTTTCAAACACGCGTACACAATACCACGGTGATAACAAATATATATAAAGAAAAAAGCACAATGAAAATGGTACCTGAAAATATTCTTGCGACCCAATTGCTGAATCTGTTCTAGTACACACGCGTGATAAATCGATATCCTGTTATTCGATACGTTCTATGAACAAATAGAGAATATTTACCCGGCTCATGTGACCGATGCTCTCGTAGCAATTGAACAATTATCAAGGAAAATATTACAAACTCGCTCTCCTTCGCACAGGCGTCTGGAAGTAGGTAATGAAAATTAAAAAGTTGATTTGCTTCACAGCATTACTTTAAAAAAGATAAATAGTGGAACGAAATTACATCCAATTTATCATTAAATCATTTCTAGCATTTTGCATTTTGCTAATGCATTTTCTATTAATTTACACATATTTCGAGAACAAACAGTTCGATTAATTACGTTCGTAAATAATTCATTAGAGAATCGTCATACCTAAATTGATTTGTAATATATCTCTTCACACCTTCAAACTCCTATAATGACACAAATATTTGTAGAATGAGAAAATTAACATAAATATTATTTCATTCAAAATTATATCTCAAATTTTAAACACGTACAAGGGAAGCATGGACAAATGCAGAAAATAATATTTTTTCAATTACTGAAATGAAACCTTAGCACAGACGAGTCGTTTAGCAAACTGCAAAATGTAATTTAAAAAACTTCGTAAGAACATTTCTTACTTTGAAATATACATTCAAAATATTACTTAATTATTAATATAATATAATTATTTTATTTTTGATGTTGATGTTGTTGAAAAACCAATAAAGGAATTAAAAAACTGTATGACTATAGAGATGAGGAATATGACATGGGTCAATAAACTCGACACCTGTGATCTTGAGGTCACTCAAGTGGACATGGATCTCTTTCGAGATCAAAGGACCCCAAGCTGACAACCGTGGCAAGACAGAACCTAATTACCACCTTCGTGTGGCAAAATTCAACCTCCACAACTCTTGAGCTGAGTTTGTCGATACGGACAGACCTCAAAGAGGTCATAAAACTTCATACCAACAATCCAGGGCCACGAATATAGATAAAAACAGAGTCGTAAGCCATAGAATCTAACATCAACGACTCCACAGATATAGAACTCGATATTAACGACTTAGGGTTGGCAAAGGGGCCTCCACGAGGGGGGAGAGCGGATACAGAATTGACGCGCGGGGAGTCTCCGCGACGCAAAGGACCCACCCCAAGATGGGGAGGGAGGGGATATAACCTGAAGTTTGTCAATGTGTTTGTCTCATTTCTTTCTTTGGAAAATGTTTCTAAAGAGAAAATCCGACAAACATGTCGGCAAACTTCAGATTTATTCGAAGTCTAGGGTTTTGCCCATCACTGCTCTAGGGAGAGGGACGTTCGGTCCGCCTATACCTCCCCAGGTTCCTCCATTTTTCACGCTGCATAGACGTAAAGCCCACTACTTTTGCGTCGTTCGTGCGAACGTCCGGTGTCCGAGGGTTAACGTTACGCCAATGATCTCTATTCCTCTCTCGCTCTATCTTGTTCACGACCAATACCAAAAATGCGTCTTTTGACCTGGCTAATACCGAAAATGCGTGCGGGTCGGGGTGTCGATCTTCCGCACGCCAACTATCCAGCAAAGCAGAGTACTCGCGTGATCCAGGCACTTCCCAAGTAGCTTAGGCGGGTGTGGGGTTTTAATGGGTATCCACCGCGGATGGGCGCTCCTTCGATGCTCCCCACCCCGATGGTTGTCCCATATAACCTCGCCCCCCCCCCCCCCCTAGAACGCCGAGGTATGCGTAATGAATTTCCCCACAGAAAAAATCGGGTTGCCAAAGGGAATAGTAATGACATTCAGAATTAGAGAAACCAGCACCAACCACATCAGAAGTGTAACATCCTCAATGTTGACAACCTACAGCCAAAAGAATTAATAATGAAAGACCTAAAAACAGCAAACCTAAGATCAAGGACACTCAGAGATACAAAATTAGATAGTAACGATCTAGGGTTGACACTAAAGAGTCCCAGGAGCTTGTAACTTCAAAAATATCGATTCCAGAGATGTGAAATTCATTAATGATTGTCTGAGATCGTTGAGCTCAAGAACAAGAAACTTAATATCAAATGCATCAGAACCACGTAACTTGATGTCAACGTCGTAGGATAATCAAAATTATTAACAATGAGTCACAGCGTCAAGAAACCGTAAATTAATAACTTCAGATGTAGGAAACTTAATCTTGAGGACCTGAAGTAGATACGATTTAAAATACGAGCTCAAGAACAGAGAAAGGAATACAATAAAATAAGCTTGATATTGACAATTTGCACTCATAAAAGCTAACAATGCCAACAAGTCTCAGGATTAAGGAACATCCACGATTTCAGAAGACGTGAAACTCAATATTGACAAGCCTGGAATCGATACATGAAGTTAATAATGACGAGCTCACAAGTAGGTAATCCAATATCAAAGACACTAGACGTACGAAATTCGATATTAACAATCTAGGGTAATCTGAATTAATAACGTCAAGTCTCGAGGTCAAGGTATTCAAAATTAACGATTTCAGAGATGAACAATTTTTAACACTACGTGATAAGTTAATAACAGCCAGAGTCAATGAACTTAATATTTCAATTCATTTCTACACCTAATAATACTAGCTTACAAAATAAAAAACGTTTTATGTAAATTCAATGCCATTATTTTGTTGTTATGTATTTTGGCCTGCTAAACTCAAAAATCGAAACGAAGAAATTTTGTATGAATAGATTTTCGAGATTTTTTTCTGAGATAGCTTTACATTTTAGGCTATATCTCGAGTTAGAAACGTCCGATTGGGTCGCGCAAAATACCAGATTAAGGGTAATCGAATCTTCAACAATTATTTCTCACACTTTTTTCCAATCGGTTAAGTAGTTATGTGCCACAAAAAGTGTTATGGGCCAAAATATATGAGAAACTTCGATCTTTTGGGCTGAAATAAAACATGAAAATTTCTTCTATCGCCATGCAAAAATATAAACTGTCACATTATGTCCAATTTCTTATTGATTTCGTATAAATCGTACTTTTACGAAGACAACAAGTTTTTGGTGAAGAAAATCTATAGATAAATACCGGAGTTATGTACAATTGAGTAAAGGTACAAAAATTCCAATTTTACTCTGTTTTTGTATTTCTTTTCAATTTTATAGAAAACGTTTATTTAATTCATTTCGTTCATTTTTATTGAATTTCAATATTAATATGTAATACTTTGGCCTTAGTGAATTAGTAATTAATTAAATAGTAAGTTTAGTGTTGCTATTCTCATGTTTTCTTAGTGCCAACTTTCTATCATGTCTAATCACTTCATTTAATTGATCGAAAATTTTCAAAATGAGTGTTGAGTTGTGAATTTCACATTGCTACAGCGTCGGCAGATACATCTATCATGATCCGGAATCTTCTATCATGTTCGAGATCCATTATTGAAGTTACCTTTGCTGTGTGTGTGTAAGTACCAGGCAGATAAAAGCAAAAATGAAATTTTGTAATAGCGAAAAAGTTGATATGCTTTTAGTTTATGAAGAGTACCATCAGAATGCAATAAGAGTCAAAGGTGTGTATGCCGAAAGGTATCCTGAACGAAGTTAGTCACCTCGAACCGTATTTGAGAGAATGTGTGAATCGCTTCGACGAACCGGAAATTTTAATCTTACTAAACGTAACGTAGCGAAACCTGCTACTTGTGATGAAAATACGACTGCGGTCCTACCAGCGATAACAGAAAACTCCTATATTACACTCTTCGTCAAAAAATTCGAGACACTTCTTCAAAACGTCATAAATATAATATGTGAGGTTTCAACCGATCTTCTATGCAAAGTTGAATTGACGAGGAATTTATAGGAAATAGTTAAAAGAATGGGACCTAGACTGAAATTTGTTTTGAAATTAGAGTACTATAAAAATACATTTTTTATTTTGCATATTTTGCATATTTATGTTTAAAAATATATGGAATAATATATTGCATATATTATTTATCCTGCTTATGTGAAATATCTATCTCCACAAATTAGTTTCGTCTATCACCAAATTTTCATGTCATAATTGTGTAGTGTTTAAACAAATACAGGCCATATAAAACCATATTTCTGTAACCTTGTGTTGCTAATCGATTGTTAGTTGTGACTATTTATATTTGGAATTCGAATACTTCAGTTCCATTATCGCAGTTAATGTGATTTCTGTGAAAAAGTGAATATATTTAAGTGTCTCTTAATTCTCTAAAAATGTCAAAAGTTAGAAAAGGTAGAAAAGGTAGAAAAGCATTAATGCTACGTTGGATCAAAACCGATTCCAATTTTGTTATTAATGACAACGACAATAATGATAACGATGAACCATTTATTGCAAAATTTTCAATAAAAATGTGAAGTGTGAAAGGAAATCGCATTTAGACCAACACATAAATACCGGCACACATAAGAGGAAAATCGAAGAAACTGGTAATTCGTGTGAAACAGAGGAACATATAGCAACGAGCTCAAGAAAAAATGAATTTTATGCAGACTTGACGCGAGCAATGGTCGCTATTAACATGCTTGGTGATCTTTAAACAATGATACGTGGAGGAATTTTTTAACAAAGTATATAGTAAATCATACTGTTCCGGATGAATCATCATTACGGAAGACTTATTTAGATGATTGCTATAATTCATGCATACAAGCTTCAGAATAATTGTGAAAAGTATTTTATATATGTGTAAATAGTGAATATTCTGTAACATACTAATATATTACTTGTTATACTACATTTTATTCAAATTTTTCGTGCATATTTTGCATATTTTTCGTGCATATTTTGCATATCTTTCATGCATATTTTGCATATGCATGTTACATATTTATCGTGCATAAAGTTCCTCAGTCTATTTATCATGTTTGTTGTCGGTATGTAAAGGATCAATGCCGAAAAGGTCCCGTTTCGAAAACTACCCTTGGAGCTGAACAGGGGTGGCCCAAAGTTAGGGGTGGTCCACCCTCAGATGTAGGGGTCAAAACGTCGCCGCGCATGTCCCAAGGTCCGGGGAATCGGACCAAACACTTTTTCATGTTTTTCCCCGCATGGGCAGTATTAACAAACGAAAACTTTGTTTTCTTGGAAAACCCATCCCCAAGTTTAGGTCTGTCTGGATGGTGAACGAGTAACACAACATCAGCGCCATTGGCGGATCTGAACGCGCAAATGCTTCATTAGCAGGTCCCCAAAAAATCAGATTTTTTTAATCACGCTTTCGTTGTCAAATGGGGGCAGATTTGAAAGAGCAGCAAGTGGGCCGGACGAAATCAGCGTTCAAGAGCGAAGCGGTACGTTACCAAGGAGTTGCAACCGTACGTGGTCAGACCAAACCGGACTCCAGTAGAATATGGGTAGAATGATTATTAATTGTTTTGTTTTTAAAGTTTACGGAATTATCATTTGTTTTTTCTTCAAAGTTTAATAAGATATTACAAAAATTAAAGTTTTTGTCGTTTATTTTTGCAAAATGTCTTTTTTTTTATTGATGAAATTACAAGAATTGAGTGTTCAATGTAGTACACGGTAGATTTCACGAGGATCTGGAATTAGCAAAACAAGTGTACTACGAATTCTTTATGAAGAAAAAAATCATCCCTATTATCTAGCACTTCATCAGAAGCTCCATGGCTGTAAACATCGCTGTCCTGCGGAAATCTGTGATAAGGTTGAATCTCCTAACTGATATTACGATAAGAAAATTGTCAAGTAATAGAGTGAAATTCCTTGTTACCTATTAGGTTTAGGGCTAATAAAAATCAGTACTCTTTTATTCAGAATTCGATACTCTACTATATTTTTGTATAAAAACAGTAAATGTTAACGGTGAAGCCGATCGTGTGATGACTGACCTATATAATTCATTCCTCTATAAATTATTTTCAGTTTTCATTATCTCCTAAACTGTGTGACCAAATACATGTTGCAAAGAGCAAATTTTATCTTCATGAAATTTTCCAAATGATTCTTGTTTATAAAAAATTATATATTATACTTAATAAGTACCCTTAAAATTCACCTTATAATTTTAAATTCATTTTTAACATAAAAAACGTTATTGTGGTTCAAATATAAAAGTTAGATATATTGTGTCGCTGACTTTTATTTAAATCTATTGATAACCAATATTTTTGTATTACATTATTTTCGCGTACATCCAATCATTCGGTCAGCGTACCCCGATAAAATAGCCAAGTAACGCTTTTCTTCTGATTTGATTTACAAATTTTGAGATTTCAAATTGAAAACATATTTTTATCAAAAGAAAACATAGCTTATATTACTCAGAGATAGTGTAGCTTTCTATTACTGAAAAAATGTTTAAAATCGGTTCAGTAGTTCCGGATATTACCCCCTACATACAAACAAACAAACTTTACCTCTTTATAATATTAGTATAAATATCAATAATAGCACACATGTTACACTATTCAGAAGATAAGACATACTTTTACTTAAGTTTCAATTCTTTTTCTGTGCATATAGAAGTATGAATTTGGATAAACATTTATAGTGTAAATACGACAAATGTGGGACAGCAATCTCTTCGTTAAATGGACTTATCACAGTAGCTCCAGGTAGGTACTATATTCTATGACTGTGAAGTCGTTATTTATTAGCATGACCCCTTGATCTTCCTGTGTTAGTCCGTATTCCACAGTCCCAGAGTCTTCTCTATCCACTGGCATAATTCCACGTTATGAATACTGCATTCCATGACTCTAATACCGTTCACACGAACTTGGATGAACCGAAAATCAAGTTCAGCAACCTATCTTTATTGCCCTGGTTCCACGATTGACAATATCGACGCGGATAACCGCAAGGTTGCCTCTATCAGCACGCACGTTCCGATAGTTGTTAACCTCCCCGAGCACAAATGTTATCAGTAGCTTGGCCCTGTATCGAGCCAGACAGATCCTACACTTGTCTACATCAGCTGATACGTGAAACCTATTTCTAACGTTCATCAGTGCAAACGAACTTGTTTAACACTAGGTTCTTTATCAGGCTTGTCTTATTGAAATAATACTTTAATAGGGGAAGCTTGTTTAAATAAAAAGCTTGGATAAAAATGAATTTAGATACATACTTATCTCTTTATATGGATAAAAGTCTGCATAAGTGGTTGACGAAAAATGTAAACGGTTTCTGTAAAACCTTGTAAAATTTGTAATTGGTCGAAATGACCGTGCTCCGTAAACCTACCGTTAACATATTAACGTATTGTAATCGTATATTAATTGTATCGTATATTAATGTATCATATTATACATCAATGGATTCAGAAAGAAATTTCCGTTCATTTTTGTGGTTATATAAATTTTTGTGCTACTTAAAATAATGTAATAATAAATTTTTTTGTTATAAACAAATGACTTTTTACAGAACTGTGACCACTTTTTGTCTTACCTCATAAAACTAACACTCCCCAAATTAAAGATAATATTTTTTGTTCCTCCGGCGTCAAATTGAATCAAGTTTAGTAATTTTGAATGTATGTAGGTTATTTTACATTTTGATTGTATTTAATATGCTATATTTAATAATTTAATCAAATTCATCAAGAGCCGGTGAGTAATAGTGTAGTTTAAATAGAAACTGTTTCATACTTTTCAGTGTATTTTCTCATATTTTTGAGGAATTGTATCTAGAGCTGATGAGTATTCATGTAAATTTATTACAAATTATTTCATACTTTTTAGTGCAATTTTAATAATTTTCGAAATAGTTTATATTTTCTTTCAAAAATTAATTTTTCACGTACTTATCAATCCACATTTTATTTTCGGACAGAACTCGCACAGATTTTCATAAAAATGTCACTATGTAGATGGCACTAATAAATTAACACGACGCGTATGAGAGCATCTGTCAGTTCGCATTTTCAAAAGGGAATTACCAACTTTAATGGGGCAAACTTTTCCTCTTCACTCGTTTCTCATATCCATCATGAGCAACAAGTTGGATGTAACACATAATTACACGATGGCAGAAATAACTACTATACACGTATTCTGTTCATTTTTAACCAACTTCGAAAAGGAGGAGGTTACTCAATTAGACATGTATATTTTTTTTTCACGCCGAATCGACAAACCTGAGATGAACATTTTCTTCAGCCTTTTCATTTTCAGAATTACGATATTCGGAAAAATGCATGTGGAATACCAGAATGAAATATTAAAACCAGATAATGTAATTGCCTGTCTTTGTCACTGTAATCTCAGTTCTTCCTCTCCTATGATCAGCCTAAAAGAACATCCCCTTAACTCTTTGATATACATATGTACACTAACGAACAAACGAACCGGAACGATTTTTCAAATGTTCATAGCTATGAGAGTTTTCAACCGATTGCGGTGAAACTTCGTCAGGAGTAGTCTTTAAGTGTCTTCTGAGTGTGTGCAAAGTTGCATTGGCGAGGGTTGATGTGAAGGGGTTAATTCACCCCCCTAAAGGGAAGGGTGTAGAAAAATGCCTCTTTGGAAAAGGTCAGGGGTGAAAAAAACCTTTGGGGCGACTCTCCTTGATGCCCTCTACAAAATGCACCCCTTGAAATCCCTCTCGGACAAACCCACCCCCCACAACCCCCCACCTCCTCTAAAATCCACAATTTTTGGACGACAGTCCCGATTTTGGGCTCAATTTGGAATCCCCGATTCAGGAAATGCCAAAATAAAATGTCCTATGTATAAACTGTAAACATAAAAAAGTTCCGTCTTATCATTCCCTATAAGCTGATACTTTTTTCTAATTCACACCTCTAAACGTTTTAGAATTTCTAGCAAAAATCGTCCCGCAATCAAGTGGTAATGAAAGCTAATGTACAGTAGCATTGGCATCGGAAAATAAATAGTTCCTTGTCATAATTCTTTTAAATATGTAGTATTCTCACTTCTCATCCTCAATTGTTGCTGCATTGCAAGCAAAAGTAGAGAGTCTTTAAAATAAAATTCTGTAAGATATTAAATCTAAAACGTATGCAAGTTACAAAATTAATATTATAAAGATTTATCAAAATATTCTAGGTTTTTCATAGATGAATAAACTGGATTAAAAATTAATTTTTTATATTGTCCAATATGTATAAGTATATTAACTATAGTAAGCAATAAATTGATTTACTTGGATTGGTTGATCGAGAAAAATTGTCGCAGTATGTTATTCGTCTATCCCCATTCAGTTACTGTGATGTGCCTCCTTAACGACATAAGTAATGAATATTTAAATTACAACCAGAAAACGAAGACTTTAAATTAACTGAACTATCGCGAAATTACACCCAATCAGCAAGTTCTCGCTTAGATTCAAAAGAAGTTCTCAAAATGCAAATACATAGTATGAAATTTTCTAAAATTTTCTAAAATCATGTTTACGTCATTTTGAACAGTCTTCAGCGATATTTTGAACCTATAGAAACCGAATTAACGACATGTATAACGAATATTTGAATTACAACCAGAAGAAGAAAACTTCAAACTACCAAAACCATCACAAAGTTACCCTGAATCAGCAAGTAAAAAATTCTTAACGTGTAGAAACATGCTCCATAGTAGGAAACTTTTCAAAATTTCCGTACGTCACGTTTGCGCCATCCCGTAGAACCCTCGCAGCGATATCTCCAAGCCCGTGCTGGTACAAAATTCATTTTTCGTTTCCGTGTCTACGGTCAATCCCGGAAACCGTGGTGCGCTCGTCCCTGGTATCCACGAGCGTTTCATTCGTACATAAAAAGAGGAAACGGACAACGAAGGCGGATTCGTTGAATTCTGGATTTTGCCAATACCGACCCGAGGGGGTCATGGGTGCGAGCGCAACATCCCCCGGTAATCACGGGAATGCACGCCCCCGTGCGTCCATAGTCGTGTTTCTTTATCAACTTCGGTAATTCTGGATTAGAGCGCGAGCCATCGGAAACGTGGGGGGGGGGGGGGGGGCGAGAATCCTGGCGTATTGGCGTTTTCACCGGCGCGGCGTCTATTGTCGACTATCGAGCCGAATCGACACGGAACGTTGGTTTTTTTCATGAAATGGCTGCGTACTTCAATACACGTGGACGAGTACGCCATGGTTATGAGATCGGACGAATAAACAACACCGGAGGGGTTCTGATGGATTCTGATCGGAAATATGAAACCCATGCTATGCGAACGAAGCACCAAGTAAGCTACAAAGAGGATCTCCCACAGTGAAAAGAATTACGATGGCTGGGAAAATGGAAACGACGCGACGCGGGGGAAATAAAATAGCTCTTCATTGAAACGAGTGCCCTACTAACGATCAGAGACGCAGTTTTTCCGCGATGGATTTTCTTACGGGATCGTTTATGACTGTTGAGAGTATAGAAGTGAATCTATGGGCTGTTGGGAGCAATCCATAGTCTCTGTTAGATTAACCTTTTGCACTCGGATGTCCCCTATGAGGGGACGTCGTAAGTCTAGCAAATTTTGTTAGTGGTTACAAATTTATGTTAGGACAAGTTTTTTTTAAATCCATGTTTCTTTGAAGTTTTCTTATTGAAATTGCACGAGAAAACAAACTAAAATATGGTGTTGTACAGAGATTTAGAGAAAAATATATGAGCAGGCGTTACGTGGAAAGAGTATGAAGTAAAGGGTCTCCTGAAAGAGGCTTCAGAGTTTTGTTTTTAATAATAAAATATGCCTGTCAACGTGGCGTAGTAAACACTTCCAATTATGTTTAATTATCTGTCACCCGCGTTTCACAAGCGTGAAATACTATTTGCATAAATAACTTCAAGAAAGTAAAAAAAACTATGCCAAGTACACGAAAAAGTGGAGGACTTAAGGACTAATCATCGAAAAATAGAAGATCCCCATAAAAAACTACAAGAAAGTAGAAAAAGTATAGAGAAGGCAGAAAAAAACGAACCCAAAGAACAAAAAGGAGAACAGAGAGATTGAGAATGAAGGAAATAACTGAACCGTTTATTCCTCAAATTTATTCTGTTAAAACTTGAAGAGGGTTTCGAAAGTAGATCCGATCACTGGGACATGTCCGATTACTCGGGTGACTGGCCTGTATCCAATAGGTTCCAGAGCACTAGAAACATCCTCTCTGCGGTATACCTAGAGAAACGACAACATTTATCTGTCCCTTCAGCAGAAGCTCCAGCCACGTTCTACCAAGAACAAGTACATACCTTCGAACACTATCACGTCCACAGCATAATATCCCGGAAAACGTGACCATTTTCTCAAAGGAATTGAAAGCAAATAAATATTAGAAAAGAAATTGTATAGAGTGTATATCATAATGATAGCCCCATCCATATTTTTTTTATTTTTCTGTTCTACAAGTTTTTCTGTAGCAATGCTCTATCTTAAATTACTGACCATTTTCATCACGCTTTACATTTTTCATAAATTATTATCGAAAAATGAGACGTACCAACAAAAAATACATCAGTAATTGTGAACATACCACAATAACTATGTTACTGCATCAAAATCACCTCTCACGCGTACAATTATCTTTCCAAACCCGCTCGTCGGCAGTGTTATACTTTGCTGGGCAGAACATACAGTATACAATGTGTTATTAAATTAACCACTTAATTCCCGTGTCCAAGTGAATTCGGGCAACGTAGTCGTCGGGTAAACAAGTGAAATTATACCGAGTAACTAGAACAATGAAAAGCAAACAAGAGGTATACGAAATTTAGAGTAAAAACTTGTAAATATACTTTGGGGCAATGTAGTCGTTGATTAAACAAATAAAAATACCCCGAAGAACTAAAATAATAGAGGTACATAAATTTAATAACCAAAATTTATAGATATGATTTCGTAGCTACTTTTGAAGATTTTAAAAGTGGAATAAACTGCATCTTTTCAAACAAACTATTTAAAGAAAAATGTCCAAGTAAATGTTTAAATAAAATAATAAAGGTACACAAAATAGCAAAAATTTATAGATATGATTTCGTAGCTGCCTCTACAAATTTGAAAAGTGAAATAAATGTTGCGCTTTTTCAAACAGACTATTTAAAAAAAAGACCCTTCAGATGAATGCTTGGATTCGCTAACCTTTATTCTATTAATTGTGTTAATAAAGGAAAGTCGTAGTCATCCTAGATCTGCTTTGTTTCTGCTTCAAAGGCCCTTCGCAAACCTTCGTATCAGAAGTTACGTTTCGAATGGAATGTCGAGCATGGCTCTAATTCGCTCGAACGTGTACGTAACAATCGTAGCCAGGTATCAGAGATAACCATAGAAATGGTGGTATTAGGTAAGATTAGTCTGTGTATTATAGCACGTCGTTAGTACAACACGGCCTGCATGCCCTCAGGACCTCGATGCGCTCCACTTCCTCTGGATATATCTCGAACAGCTTGTCTATCGAATACACTTGTTAATATACACGATGGTCAGATTTACAAATTAATTTGCAAATAATTGTCGGATGGTACAAGATAATTGCTTGGTAATCAATAAAAATACACAGTTTGAAGTCTTGCTGAGACAAACATAAAAAAAAAATATACATGTCGAATTGAGTAACCTCCTTCTTTTCGAAGTCGGTTAAAAAGGAACTTGGATTATATTTTTTAATAGGAAACTTTGAAAGATATTTAATTTGGCAAAAGAGATTAATTTAAATCAAGAGTCTTGTGATTTAAATGCAAAACACTTGCAGACGTATGACATATGTTTGTGCGACTTCATTTATTATCAGAATGGGTAAACTACAGCTCTAAAGTTTGACTAACTGGAAGAATCTTAGGAGTATGTATACAGACACGTAAGATGATATACAATGAATTAAATGATTATTTATAAAATTAAACATAACCTTCGTTTATCCAAGAATATTGCAAATATAAAAAATTAGCGTTGGTCGTAGGAGACTACGAAACTAAGATTCAGATAAGGAAAGATATACTTAAACCCAATTTAACACTGAATTTGTACCTAACGGTATCGTGACGTCAATGAGCATTGTGAGCATTGCAAACGACGTATTTCGATGCTTCGCGACTACCTTTAATCGATGTCTCGCACGATTCAGTCGCGACATTCGAAACCGGAAGCTCGTCGTTTCGTCGTCGCTGTTTGCCTCTCTTCCGTGACCTCCTTCAATTTTGACTGAACGAACGCTTGCGGTAGATGCTCCGTTGCTAATTGCTTTCGCTTCGACAATTCCGGACGAGTTAAATAGAAATACGATTTCAATTCACCGCTTTCGTAAACTTGATGATAAAAGGCTCGGCCAATTGCGATTCGATACGAATACGAATTTTTGGGACAATAGGGGAGGCTTGCTTCGAAATTTACGCCGATATTGACCTCGTGGATTGGACTTGTCTTGTTTCAACATTTTCGGGCTGTACTTCCGGAAGGCGCCGGTGGCCGATCGAGATTGGAACTTGGTGAATATTATAAGAGATACGAAATAACCCCAGATATAAAATTTTAGCTTCGACAATTTATGCGTTTGGAAGATACAGATTCTGAATTAAAAATCCGCCATAATAGTTTTTTATACTTTGAACGCTATATTTAGCCACGGATATAAATAGGAATATAGGTACCGGGCATTAGTCGCCAATGGACGTGGTGTTGTATGAAACCAAGGTGGGAAGCTCGTCGGCCATCTTACGTTGCCCTTTTACACCGGGAAGTTTAAATAGGACTATAATTGAAAATATGGTTATATGCTTGAAGATAAATTTTTAGAATTTCAACACTTTGAATATTTAATTTTTTATTATACTTCGTTACTTTTATCTATGTATCTATGTATCTATGACTTTCTCTTTAAAACTTGTTCGAGTAAGTAAGCAACTAAAACATGAAGTTTCCAATTCGGGCGTAAGTTTCTGCGTAACACGTTGTTACCACGTTTGTTTTGTTACTATCTCTTCCTTCCGATTTACTTCTTCGCGTGTTGAACCATGCAAAACCTTGGTCTCGGAGTTTCACGTGTACTTTTATATTTCTTTTGTATGTTTAACTGTTCTATATAAATTGCAATTGGCCGTTAAACATATATGGCACAGTGAGCAGGGATGTGCGTTTAGCCATAAACTATAGACTCCATACAGATGTCTAGCAGTCTCATGCATTCGAAAGAGCAACGTAATATGACGGACATGGCTTCACTTCGGGGTTTTGCTATGTCCGTATATTCAGCACAACGTAAGAATGCCTGAGAGATATGTATGTGTGTATTATGAGTGATAGTGTGATGTAATCGGTTTATGTTTTTTCTGTTCGAAATGCGGTACTTAGGGAAATGTAAGACAATTCAAGTCAGTTCAGTTCAGTTATTTATTAGTGATCAGTTTATACAGAAACAAAACTATTTCACTGACAGTTCGAGTCATATCGTGGTGCGTGCGTTATTATTTATTCGATCTTGTGTGTTACTGTTAATTCGATTTTTTCTAGTGACGTTATCAGTCTCAAATGTTCCTTTTGAAGAAAAGTGGAATATAGAAAGACTTGTTTTTGAGGTATTAGTGTCACGAGAGAGGTGTATCTTTTGGTCTCATAGTGTTGGATTATTACCATCTCAGCGAAAATGTCCGAAAGATGGAAAACACAAAATGAAATTAGTACAAAACACTCCGTGGATCGAACTATGGCAGAAAAAAACATGGTTCGAATATCACAACATCCCAATTGAAGACATTCTAAGATTTATTTTAAAGTTCATTTTTGAAATTAGGAAATCGTGTTCGGATCTTGAATCAATAAATTATCACCCCATCGACCCTTCTTATTAAATTGTACATATTAATTAAAGAGAAATGAAAGTACATTAGATATTTATAACAAACAAAATATAACTGCAAAAGACTATATGAGCAAATTAAAGAAATAAGTTTTGTACAGTGGGTGTAGAATGTATTCGTACAGCGATCAATTTCCCCCAAAAATTTTGTGTGAAATTGTAGTTTCTTAACTTCTTTTTTTTTAATTAATGATATTTTATATATTCTTGGAAGTCTCTAAGATAGATATAGTCCAAACAACATTTACTAATTAATATAATTTGTGAAATTAACAAAAAAATGCAAAAAGTGGGTAAAAGTATAGAAGTAATAAGTATTTGTACGATTCTTATGACGAACCATTTACAGCAGAGTTTGTAACGTAAACACATTAGTTTATTGCTCCGTACGAATTAGAAAACATCAAATTTCCAGTAAAGTGCTTTTAAAAAAGGTTCTAATAGAGGAATGGAAAAAGATCCCACTTCGAATAACTATTGTGCGAATACTTATTGCTTCAACATTTCTATCGATTAATTGTTTTTTTCTTGTTAATTTCGTAATTTACATAAATAGCTATTTTTTTTTTGTAATCTATCTATTCTAGAGATTTCCTAGAACATGTAGAATGTCATTGTTTATAAAAAATAAGTTAATGAATTACAATTTTACATAGTTTCTTTGGAAATTGATCGGTATACGAATACTTTCTACACCCACTGTATATATTGCACGTGACACACACAAGAGAAACAAGATAGGAAGAAGAAGTATTACATTTTTCTTTAAATAGATAAACTACAGGTGGCAGCCCAGTATGCCTCACATCTGTAATATAATAAGGTGTGTAATTTAATAACTTGCTTATTATTTCGCATATGAATTTAAACATGAGAATGCGTGCAATGAAATAAAAAGTCTTAGTAGAGTTAATATTTCGTTAGAATAGAATGTTGATGTGTACTCATATTATGGAGAAGTCTGGATGGTAACACTGGATATAGTTATATATAGTAAATAATAATGGTAAAAATTGTTGAAATTGATGAAATGAAATTCGGCCGTCGAAAATACGAAAGAGGTTGTGTAGTCGAAAACCGATGGATTTTCAGAGCTCTGGATATGGAAAGTAAAGAACTTTGCTTGGAAATATGTCCCGACAATAAGAGAGATCATGATACGCTTATACGTATTATTAAGAAACATAATGCACTAGGAACAACAATAAATTCTGATTGTTAGAGAGCATATTACTGCCTAACGGACGAAGGATTTAATCATTTATCGGTTAATCCCTCCGTGAACTTCGTAAATCTTGAAAGAGGTTCTAATACTCAAGAAATTGAATCTCAATTGGAGACCATTGCGTTTACGATTGCAAAGAGGTGGAGTTTGGGGACCTAATCTTGATTATCACTTCTGCAAGTATTTGTGGCCAAGATAAGTTAAAAAAAGAGAGCTTGACCTTTTTGTAGAGATGGTTCGATCAATCCGAATAGTGAGCCCCGATTTGGGTATTAGGGCACCACCAATACTTAAAAGAAAGAAAACAGAGGTGAGGTCCTGTTAGATTAAGAGAGTTTGATGATAGACGACTTTCTATTTAAACAAGTTTGTAAAATAATGTGATGACATGTTCGAAGTAAACGATCACATTGAATGAGCAGTTTTCTTGAAAGTATCTGTATCTTTTAAACGAGTGAATTGCCGAAGTTAAAATTTTGTATTTGGCGACCTTCCACATGTTTCATAACATTCTCCAAATTACATATCAGTAGGCCACTTTCGGAATAATATCCCACATTCGCGACTACTAACGTGAATTCACGTCACTTCAAATTCTGTTCCTGGTTATGAACAAATTGTGAAAATCTTTTTATTTTGTACACTACATATTTATAACAATGATATTTCAAAACATATTTTGTAATTTTTATCTTCGGTCTAACGATACAAATTTGTGATTTTCAGCTTCAGAATTTTATCATTTTCGTCAGTACTCATTATTAGAAACGTAAAATAACTCCCGGTCGCGAATTTGTTAAGTAGCTCTGAAGTTTATGGCTCGATACATAATAAAATATCTGTAAAGTTTACAGTAAAGCAACAAATATTGTATTTGATTCATGCTATTCTATGCGACTTGGGGTGGAATATGAGTATGTGTTTGCGAATAACTATGTTCTTCATAAAATTAAATGTATAATATGTAAAAGAGTAGAAGAGTATTTTTCAAATATAAAGTTTACTATTGAATGTATTCGATCTTTTAGGGAGGTAGAAAATGGTGAAGATGAAATTTAATCAGTTTGTGATTGATAGGCAGCGCATATGTATGCAGATTTATATTTTTATTACATACACTGGTGAAGAACAGAAACTCAAATGAAAGTATGATTGTCTTCTACATGTGTAACGTGCCATTTATTTATTTTTTATATTTCATGCAGTAGTCTAGCAATCAAAGTAATCAGTGAAAAATTAAGTATGGGTGAAAATGAAGAAGATATCACGAATTTAGAAACACCGGGGAATAATCTTCGTATTTTGTTATCTACACTTCTAGTTTCTTGAAAACGTTTAATAACATTCGTAAACGCAGATCGTGAAGGTGTAACACGTTCAGAAAACCGTGCAGCATACAAACGGACTGCATCTCTTACAATTTTGCGACATTCCCCATAAACAAAAACCATATCTACTTTCTCCGCTTTTGAATAACGCATTTCAGAAACTTGAGATATACTTTGCTCGGTGGAGATTCTCATAAACGACTAATTATAGTATGTACAGATGAAACGTACAGCGTGATTGAATGTTTATTTCCATTCAACGACCCATAACAAGGGATTACGAGACAAAGATGAAGTAATATCAACAACCAGAGATGGCAAGGAAGTGTTCAACCATTTCCTCAAAGAGAATTATTTTCCATCGTAACTGGCTTAATCCTGACCACAAATGACCTTCACAATAGGTCATTGTATTCGTCTTGAAATACAATGTCAAAAAACATACCGTTCCATTTAAAAAAACAGAGATGACCTTCATATCTCCTTAACGCCTCCACCTATCAAAAAACTAGTAACATCGGATGATCAGCCCCTCGATACCAAATAATTTTGTCCTTATGCATTTTTTCCTATCACCAATAGCAGTCAAGTTATTCAAGTGGCCGGCCTTAGGTGCCTCACCCTGTATATTCTACAAACGCTATCATTTAACTTGCAATTATTTTCCTGTATTTATAAAAATATTAATTAATGTAAATAAACATTTACAGTCTAATAATTAAATACAGTATTCGTATATATCACTAAGCATCGAAACTGTAAATAATAAACATCCTAATAAACTTTGTGCATAGAACAGAACAAACAATTTCATCCGCAATTCGGAAATAAGATATTCGAACACGTATAACTAGCATCGTTAAAAGTTCGTCATTTTATGATTAAATATGGTCACGCAGGGCCATGAAATTATACGCGACGACGCCGACACCGACGCCTAGCCAGAAATTGCATGCATGTTTACTCGTTGCGCGTATAAACAATGCAGGTGTTAATTTACAGGCGGGCCAGCCTAATTAGGAGCGGAAACAGGCTCTCAAGATGATGCGTTAGGGTTGGGATGCATTCGCAATATTTCCCATGTGAATTTTCTAACTTTTTCCCTGACGACGGCTTCATTTTTAACGGAATGCGCCCTTTGAATCCTGTTACGTGTTCATTCGAATGCTTTCAATTCCACGAAAGCTCGCATTCGTTTCATTGCAGTTACCCTGTTACCCTAAATGTTTCTTCCTCGGGACATCCTTTCAGAGGACCTTTCAGTGGCGCTCGGATGCTGAACTTAAATAAAAATCCGATAAAAAAAATTCCTTTGAAACAGGCAGGATTTTCAATATTAATATATTTGGGAAACAAACATTACATATTTTGACAGTTTTGGTTAATTCGGTGCAATTGTTTTTCTTATGCGTCCTATCATTATTTAAATAACGATGTCAAAAATCACTTAAATCAGTTTGTATTTAATAAACATCAGAACTTTTAGGAACATGGAATTATGCTAGCACCAGAGAGATGACCACAGGTATTGGACCCAAGTGGTTAATATATAATTCGATAAAATATTTACATATAAAAAGAATGTATTTTGCGTTAACAAAGAAATGAAATTATTTTCCATTGTCAACATCTTTCTGCTATACTTCTTTACTCTAGCATTTTTGTTAGAAAATCATAATCAACGCGCTTTCGGCTATCTTGGCGATAGATCGAAGATGCCGATGCACCTTTGTTTTTACGTCGACACGATTACAGATGGCGTGAACTGCTACTTTTGAATCACTCGTGATTCAGTCACGTTCATTCTCAATCACGATGATTTTACACAGTGATTCGTGATTCTTCGTGATCGCTTCTGATTGGTAGAGAACATTCTCTTCATTTTTCACGAAGTATGTTGTTCTTGGATTATATATGGATTATAATATGGTCTAAAAGGAATGTTAATATAATTTTAATACAATTTGAATTTGACTCATTTGTAGTTTCTTGAATTTCCGCTAAGGGGAGACAGTGAGACACTAACGATAACAATTAACATGAACCGCTTCTGAAACGTCATCTTCCGGATCACGATCGTGATCAAAGTTTAATCACGACTGCAATCGTGATTGTGTGATCACCGTCAAAAATCACTGTTAGTGATTTTTCACGCCATCCCTAGACACGATGCGACGTGTCATCATGCATTCTATCAGTTCGATCGTTGCCAGGACCACCAAGCTACCGTATTTTGCATTGAAGCCCGATTTTAATTCGCGCTCTCTGCTATCCGCGGCACCAATGTCTTTACTACCCCATACCATATAATCAGTGGGGCACACACACAACAGCATGGTCCTATACATATGTGTTTATACTTGCTTTAAAATTAATCTGAATAAAAAAATAATGGAAGGGAAAAAAGGAGGATAAGGAATGTGTTGAAAGAAAGAGTGAGGAAAGAGAAGGAAGATGCGATTTGTAAATGGTGTAATGTAAGCAAAAGTTTTTCCTTATGTACATTATGTAGTTATTTATTTATTTATATTTATATGCACAAAAAATAAACTGATTCCGTTACAATTTTTCTCAAAAATTATAAACATTCGAAGTCAGCGAGAATCGTAGCTTTGCGCCTAAGAACGTGATTACTCATGATTTTAGGCGAAGAACCATAATTCTCGCTGTTTTTAAATGGTTATATCTCGTATATATTTATATAAAATTTATACAATAAACTCTACTCACACGCATTTTATATATTACACTCCACATACGCACACACATGCATACATATTTATTTACAAAATGAAGAATAAACTTATACGGAATATGAACTCAATGGCACGTAAAGGAGTGATACTGGCGCCGTGAGTAGCGGAGAGCGCGAATTAAAATTGGGCTTCACGTTCACAAGAGTAGAGCTTTTGGGGGTCCTGATCGCTGCGCTGCGACTATTCACTGTGAACAATTTTTATATCCAACTTTAAATGACCCTTTCGTGCATTGCATCGAATACGACCACACAGTTCAGTCGTTTAATTAGAGAACATCTCTGTGGACCAAATCACTCTTTAAAACTCATAAATGAGGTCCATACAATTCATCAACTCTCCCACGCTCGAAAGTTCTTCGAGGGCGACGTTTGAGCTTCAAAGAATACTCAGGCCGAAGTTCTGTCGTTTAACGTGAAGCAAACGCGGTAGTTCACTGAAGCAGAAGAATAATGAGCACATCCATGAACGATTTCGTCGAGTGAAAAGAGCGTGTCGCGGTTTCTTCCGTATGCCTCGCTGCAAAGAGCAAGACTCGTATGAATAAAAGATCCATGCAAATCCTCAGCCACGAATTGTTTGTACTACGCTTTCGAATTTCAAATGCAACTTGGATCGATCGATTAACATTACCGTTACGATACCGGAGATCGATATTTCGCAGCGCAATTAAAAAGTGACAATGTGGCTTCTCACTCTTCGGTCTTCTTCGTCTAAATTTAATTCTGTTCTCTTAAAGGGTTCGCGTAGTTGTAGTAGGTGAAATTCATAATTTTTTTTCGAGGTTTAAATATATATATTTTAATTGTAGGATCTCGAGGAATGGGGAAGGTTCAAAAGTCCTTTAATTGTTGGTTGTATATATATATTATAAAAATCACGCAACTCGCAACACAGAGACTAATCGCTAAGACTGATCGCTAAAGACTAACTCCCTCGTCGAACTTTCATACGTTTATAATATAAAGAGCTGATTTTGTCGTGATGTTTCTACGTCGTTAATAAAATAATTTTCTGAAAATAACTTACTAATTAAAAAGTATATTATTCTAGGTATTGGCTGCTTTTCAGAGCTACCATATATTTTAAACGAGAAGCATTCCTGTTTGGAGCATTCAAAAAATTAAATTAATATGATTTTATATGTTTTTTATTTTTCCACAGCAAATAATAAAATAATTAAAGCATGAAAATATTTACACTAACAAAAAAAAAACAAATTTCAAGAAACGAACACGGGACAACGTAACCATAGGCCGACGCCTTAACCGCTTGACCATGCCGTTCACTTTAGAAACATGGTAAAGTCACAGGTACACATGGTACGCAACGTACACATACAATTAATACCTCGAAAATTAAGTTTTGATTTTATTTTTCGCTAAAGGATAATGACATTCATATTGAATAAAACGCTAATTGATTTATTTACTTCGGTTTATTTGAACGGTAGAAATCAAGCAGCGGCCAATGTGTTCATTGCAGCGTCATGATCAACGGGCTGTAATATTAATATTTTTCGATAAATCTTTCCATAACAATTTATACATCATACTAAAATAATACTAGAGATGTGGGTAAAATTTCAAATTAAAATCTTGCATACTTTATGAGAAAAAAAATGATAAAGATGCCACATTTTTGGCGCGGAAGTAGGAATTCCCCATTTAATATAATTATTATTATATGGTGAAAATCAAAATTTCCAAAAACATGTATCCTTAATTATAACCTGTAGTTTACACATGTAAGTTTTCATGAATGAGAAACAATATTTAGTAACATAAATTAACAAAAAAAAAAAACATTTTTTCAAAAATAAATTGTTTAAATAAATAAATAAACAATTTCTTCTGGCATACATAAATCACCCATTTAAAAGTGCATATTTAAAAAAGAAAAATTTTTGTCCTGGCTCCTCTAGTTTTCTAGATATTTAAAAAAACATGGTTTTCACCCCCAACTTTTGGGGGCTGTTTTCACCACTTCAACATGAACGATTGCCGATAAAAAAATCGGGTCAAATATTTGTTTGAGAACTACCTACCACATAAATTTGATCAAAATTGGAGTGTGACAGTTGGATATGTTCCCTTGTTAGCTCGACTCGAGCCTGAATATCGGGCGGCCCGCACATCCCCACCGTTTAGGTATTGGCGTCACAATGAGATGCAAAAAACGTGATGTACCTCTCTTTCATGTAGACGAGACGTACGCATCGCTCCATACCTGACGCCGTGCCGCCGTACAACGGAACGTACGGACGCCACCAGGTTTTGCCATTAAGAAATGAAAATACCAATATCCGTAATTTTTACCTGAACTTTGCGGAAGTAACTTCAATAGATTCCTGATGTCTTTCCGACAAAAATGAAACTACACACGACATAATTTGAACCATAATTAACGAATTTATTTCGTTCAAAATAATCCGATTTACGAGATGTTGCAATATTGTAAAAGCAATAAATACATATACTAATTGGACCAGAATTCAGATTAGATGGCAATGCGAATAGTTAACCCTTGTGTTGTTTAACCAATGAGTTCACGCTTGCTTGATAATCGGAGTATCCAGGTACTCCGAGCGTCTTATTCTGGTATATCAAATAATGCAGCGATAATTTCTCGTCTATACTTTCACAAATCTTTTTATTTTTATTTCCGACAACATATCAAACACTGCTTTAAAGAGTTTAAGAGAAATAATTGTTAGAAGCTATAGTATAATTCTGTCAACCACCCGTATCATTTGCAAATTTGTGTGCTGTTCGCAACTCTCTACAAAGTTTTCTTCTAGAAACGTAAATTATTATTCTAGAACGTACAGGTTTCTCGTGACATGTTAATTTACGATTCCTACAATAAACTGGCTTTATATGCCCAACTTGAGAGCCATGGGTGGTTAAGTGGCAATAGACAATAGCAGGACCTTTTGGTACATCGGCATCGTCGGCGTCGTGTCGTCCTTCGCAGTCGGAAAAGTTTTACAGCAACCAGATGTCTCAACAGCGGAGTCCTTTATACCAGTGGTCGGAATTTTCGACCGATTTTCGAGGTCTACGCCTACCGGCTTCCCCTTAC
>NC_071977.1:14736981-14746917 GCF_026283585.1 Hylaeus volcanicus
CAACGAAATTTCTGCAGGTACAAATAGCACGTAATTTAATAATCATATTTTACCTTGAAATTATGCTTCATTGTATTTATTTATTTTTTTCTTAATTCATATCAGCAATGACAGGCAATACTGCCTTTTCGTTTACTACGGACGGCTGGACGACGAGAGCCGTGCAAAGTTATATGTCTTTGACTGTCTATTATGTAACGACGGATTTCGAATTGAAAAATTTTATGTTAAGTTTGGAACATGTTCCGGAGAAACATACGTTTAAATACTTACAAAGCATGATATTGAATTGCTTGCAGTCTTGGCATTTCGATGTAACGAAGTATGCGTTTTTTACGACCGATAATGGGCGCAATATTGCAAAAGCAATAAATACATACAGTAATTGGACCAGAATTCCATGTTTTGGCCATTGCCTGCAATTGGCGATTAGATCGGCCATGAGAAATTTTACAAAATATACGGAATTAAGAAAAAAATGCCGTGCTATTGTCACATTTTTTTCAAAATCCACAACTGCGAAAGAAAAATTAGTTACGGTACAGAAACGTATCAACAATGACGGTACTCCACTACAGTTAATACAGGAAGTGGACACAAGGTGGAATTCCACCTACGAAATGTTTGCAAGATTTTTGCGCTTGCAAGAAAGCTTAAACATAATTTTATGCGAAGAAGGGACACCAGATAACTTGAATGTGGAGGAATGGAGTTTTCTACAGACGGTAACGCTGGTACTAGAACCGTTTAAAGACGCAACGGAGGACCTCAGCGGAGAATTATACCCGACAATCTCCACATATTACCCAATTTATTTTGCCTTGCTGCACGTTCTGGAGGAATTGACGGGCGATTCAACAGTATTAAATATTTCGAACAGTCTTCGAAACACATTAAAAGTAAGTTAAATTGTTTAATGGAATATTGCAATTAAATAGCATTAAACAGCACATAAAAGAAATGATATTAAATGAAATATGTTTTACTTGTAGGAAAGATTTCAGCCAATTATTGAAAATAATTATATTTACATATTCAGAATGATGCTGGATCCCAGATTTAAAGATTATTTGTTAGATCATGCTGAAAAGCACGAAATGCATAAAATGTTCAGTGATAGAATTGCACTCTTAGAAAATGGTAACACGTTCAATAGGAACATCTGGAGGCAACAGGATGATAACCTTCCAAGTTGTAGGACAAGTGGTATGTTTTGAACAGTATACACTATACATGTATAGATCAAATATCTCTTTTTTTATCTCATCAATTCGTGTTAACATTGTAATTTATTGATTAGGTACCAAAAAATCGAAATTATTAGCGTTCTTCGACAGAACCTTAGGTAACCCTGAAATGGAGGTCAAGTCGTTCACAACAAGGAAGAACCAAGAAATCCGTGAATATTTTAAAGAATCTATTGTACCGCGAGGGACACATATTATAGATTGGTGGAAGCAGAATCAGGCACGATTTCCCATATTGTCGCAAGCGGCTAGAAATTGCCTTAGTATACCAGCGACACAAGTCAAAAGTGAACGTTTATTCTCCACAGCTAGAAATGTAGTCGTACAATCACGAGCACGGTTATTACCGGCTAATGTGCAAGAACTATGTTTTCTGCACGGTAATTTAAAATAAATTTATATGTACGTATAGGAGAATAGCTATATGAATTAAGCGAGCACGATGCCGCGTGTCTCGTACTGTCTATTCCTGCTCTCGACAATAGGTTTTTAATCCATCTGCTTAGCGTCTGAGTATTCGCTACCTTGTGTGGCTTCCTGGTTGTCAAGAAAAGTTTTTTATTTATTCCTCTGACGTCCTTCGTAGCATCAATATATTTTATTATTGCGTTCGCCCTGCATATCTCGGGTCGAGAAGTAAGCACCAGTAATGTCTAGAGAAGTTAAGAAATCTATTCTTGTTAACAAGTTTGCCGCAGTTTTCCGATCCTCCATTTTAAAATGAACAGTAGGAATATATACTAATTTAATTTTGTCAAGTTGTTGAAAAAGCAATTTAATACTAATTTCAAGTTATATCCAGTTTAAATTGTTCGGATTTAGAGGCCTCTTCTTCGGGGAATTGGTTGTAATCTTAGGGACTGACTTGTTTTTGTCATCGTTTTCGCGTCTTTTACTTTCTCCGCTAGATTCGGCCTGTAGAGCCATTCATCAGAGTCTGTTTTCTCCAGAATGGGCCGCAGAGTTTTGTCGAGCATTGGCGAGATGAACGCTCTTCGACCTACAGATTGCTCATGGTGTAAAATTGTCAGTAATTTCCCTGCGTCGCACAAATTCTCAAGCAGTAATGTTTTGTCGATGCCCTCTTCTTCTTCATTTAGAATCATCGAAATTGCTGTACCGAGGCCTGAGAGGGCCGATCCTAGTTGGTTCTGCGCCTCTACGAAATGTTGGTCTCTGTTCTTCGTAATGTCCGCCAACGTGGCTTCGATTTCTGGGTTAATTTTCGGCGATTCGAGAAAACACTCACCTTTCCTAGAATATTTTCCCAAAAGTTCAGTTTTTTGTTCCTTCGGAACCCCTTTTAAGACCCAATATTTCCAACGCAGCTCGAGTTCCGGATGGAATTTTGTCGGTACGCTGTCGCCTACCGCTGTCGGGTCGGCTCCCAACTTTTTGAGCACCTCATCGTCAAGCTTCAGTTTCGCAGTAACCGATTCTCTCTCCGCGCTCCGAGTTTCCTTGACGAGCGTTGACGGAACAACAGTATCCACTGACCCGTTGGTCGTGTCTGACTGATTCTCCTTGTTAGACAAATCAGATGATGCACCCTCTATAAAAAATACTATTTAGTCCGAGATACACTCCCTTGAGGGTAAATTTATCTCCACTAGTGTGAGCATAGTCTCTTTTGAGTCGAGCAGCGTAACCTCACTTCATATGCTTTATAGACCGAGATATTCACCCTTATCGGTAAGTTTGTCTCAGCTAGCGTGTGTGCAGTCTCTTATTGAAACGTGCACCAGGACCTCACTTCAGACGCATTATAAATCGAGATATTCTTCCTTATCCGTAAGTTTGTCTCGTCTAGCGTGTGTACAGTCCTTTTTGGGGACATCTACCAAAACCTCACTTCAGACGCATTATAGATCGAGATATTCTTCCTTATCGGCAAGTTTTTCTCGTCTAGCGTGTGTACAGTCTCTTTTTATAACATGTACCATAACCCTATTCGCTTATCTGATACAAAAGAATTATTTTGTGAGACATCTGGCGAATCGGTCTGCGGTGCAGTCTCCACCGCCTTTTTCTCCCTTTCTACCGCGCGCTCTTTCTCTCGAACCTCTCTCTCCTTTCTCATTTCTCGTATTTCATCCTCAATTTTCCGCATTTTTTTGAGGATTAGAACCCCAACGTTATTGTCCATCGATGGGACCTTCCCCTTTGCTCCTGATGACATTTTCTTGCTTGATATAAAAATTGTAATAACTTGATTGCTCTATGCGATGTGATATATCCCGCACAACGAAACAATATGACAAAAGCGTCGTGAAGGGGAAAGCATCAAGGACAACAACTTCCTTTTTCTTTTTTCCCTAGCTCTAAACGTTGTGAAATACCCTAGGAACGAGTACTACATTTAATCTTCGAAGAACGAGGCTCGAAGTATAATCAACGTGACCGACATCAAAATGCGACACATACGCAACACGCAATGCAAACAAAGTATTATTCGCAATGAAAACAAATCCAGATTAGAGAAAATAAATCTGGATTCATTTTCTCTACTTGATGACGTCACACGAAGAAGTCCCACCACAAAAATTAAATTGCACTCTTTACTTTCTTTGCTTCGCCTCTGAAGTGAATCTGAACCACCTTCCTCTGTTTCGAGTGTTGAATTAATTCGTGAATCAAATCCCTCGTATATTATTACACTCTGTCGGAGCTAAATTGTTCACGAAACCGAACTTCGCAGTGCTCTGTGCAGTCGACGTCACCCGATTCAACAGGGTGTTCCTTCTGCGAGATTGTACAATTCCACGAGGCATCGACTACGGAACCGGGAACAAATCGATTCGATAGATGTCCACCCAGTTAACACGGGACAGGAGGTAATCGGCGGGAAACCCTCGTTTCAATAGTTGTATTAATTGGGTGTTCGAACGCTTGAAATACCCAGGATGTTTCAACTTGTCAGCGCCTCGTACTGTTTGGGAATAGTTGCTGCCATTTTTTCCAGTTTCAATTTTTCTGTTCACTCACACATACATACACGTTATAGATATAAAAATATATATGTACAATTATTATTATTATTATTATTATTATCATAACACATATACTTAATATAATATATACATGTATATAAGGCGAAAGCAAATACAATGTGCATATATAAAAGCACTGTATATATATACTATTACAATTTGTTTATACTATTTATGTCATTTATCGTTTAATGCCTTTCAGTCTATAACATTCGAAGGTCTTTGAATTTTGCTTTCGAATTATATACATGTATAATTATATAAATAATGAAATAATAAAAATTATAAAAACAATATATATAATGTGTATATATATAATGTAAATTATATTAATCCTTTGTACTCCTAAGGCCACGTGTACTACCCAGACACTTGAAGGCGTTCTACTCCTACGGCCAGTGTCACTGCCCACAATTTATCATTAAGTTAAATGGTCTTGGAGTTAACTACCTGCATATAGCCAAATTGCTTGATCAGCAAAAGGTGATCAGAGAATTTAGGTGCATATAAAATAATCACCTAAAAATTAATTATCTAATTAAATATAATTATAAATTTAAATATAAATTATACCCATACGTGTCTCTTTGTGTATGTCTAGCTGCCTGACTCGTTGATGGATACACGTTAACCTTGCAAACTTCCTTCTTTTTTTTTTAGAACGACAGAATCAACGTGGCCAACATCAAAATGCGACACACATACGCAATATGCAATGCATACAAAGTATTATTCATTCATTTGCAATTGAATGCTGAATAGTAACGCGACTTGTTAATTGACCACGCTCTGTTAGCAACGATCGAGTATAAATATCGCTCTCGCGATAGCGGACGCGGCATTCCTTGCTGCATTCTTTACGAGAGAACAAGGTAAACATTAATTTTGCAGCACAGGAGAGAACGGCTGAATCTACCGCTGCGCGCCGGTCGCCTTTCAGGGAGTGGACGGTAGAGCCCCCGGACGCCTCGTCGCGATATACTGTTAGATTCCGATTTATTTCAAGTTCGATTTCTGATACAATTCGGTACTTAGAAACTAGATTACCGTTACGTTCCTACTTCTGTTGTATTATGTTACGAAAAAGCTCGCGAGAGCAGTTTTTGTGTTCCTCTTTAAGGTTTGTGTTTTTGGATTCAGAAGGGTGGTGGAAATAAGGAGTCGGGCCTGTTATTCGAAATTAATGAGTAAGGGTACAAGGGTCGGATGCTTAGTTGGTGTATGGACGGATGACTAGGTTTGAAACTTAAAAATATTTACTTATCCCATGAAGATAAAACTACTGACTAACCTAAAGTAGTGAAGATTAGATGGTACAGTACAGGAGGTACAGATTAACCTAAACGATATTCAACAATACTATTTACTATATATCTATGTACTGTCGCTGAAAGGGATCTTGTGAGGTCGGAAACTGAAACAGTAGTTATTGCTTTATTTGCCCAGGTAACTGATCCGTAGGACGACAGGGGTGTCGCGGCCCGGGGCCCCAAGACTTGAGGTTTGCTACGCGGGTTTTTCCAAATTGGAAAAACCGAAAACTCTTGACAATGATGGGTTAACTAAGTTCCTACCTACCACAGTATTTTCAATAAGTAGACAGCTCTCGAACCCAAACCTTCATTTTAATGAGTACTTCATAGTAATGAGAACGAAGATATACAAGAAAAAATACGTAATTGACAGATTAGCCGAAGAACATGGGCATATTATACTGAGATTACCACCCCATTATTGTATATTTAACCTATCAAAAAATGATTTGGGCACAGCTAAAACAAAATATTAGGAGAAAAAAATAAATACCCGAAATTTGATTGGAAAGTTATTGAATTAATACGAAATGAGGTAGATAACATTAATGAAATTAATTGGAAAAAAGTCGTTAAAAAAAACAATTAAAATTGAAAATGAATATCGTGAGGAGATTGCAGAATGATAATTGGAAGATATTTGGATAACATTTAAGGGGTGAGGAAGTCATCTTGGAAGAGGTGACTTCCTCTTTTAACAGAGGGCGGGCAACGGGACATATTTGAAGAAGAGGGATATATTGGGGTGGGGAAAAGTCTTTTTATAAATTGCTGATTCAATCATGCTGCAATTTGTTAAAAGATACTCCCCAACCTAATATTACATACATACCATCCAAGGAAAAGGAAAATTCTGAAATAAAAAAATTGAACCTTCTTAAAAGGAAAGTATCAGAAAGTAAAAAGTAATATTTCTCGTCATTATTATTAGCTTAAAACATAAATATTTGGGCGAGTTTGATTAAACTAGACTACAACCTCCTCTCCCCTTCCCTAGAATGTACTTTACAAAACGAAATAGTCTTATGGTAATCGATTCATGCATTACAGAATTATGTGTGAACGTACATAAGAAGAAAAAAGTTATTGAAATATGAACACCTAATTCTGATACCATACGGCCCTGAACGAAAAATCTAGCTCTGTCCTTGTCTAAAAAGGTGTCAGATTACTAATTGCGGTCGACTTAAGTTGACTTTACGACCTCACAAGATTCCTTCCAGCGACAGTATATGTATGTATACACTAGCGCACAAGCAAACCGGTACGATTTTTCAAACGTTCATAGCTATGAGAGTTTTTAACCGATTTTGGTGAAACTTCGTGAGGAGTAGTCTTTAAGTATCATCTGGATGTGTGCACAGTTGCATTGGCGAGAGTTGATAAGAAGGGGTTAATTCGCCCCCTTAAAGGGGGGGCGCGTTGGAAAACGTCACTTCTAAAGGTGCCAGAGATGACAAAAAGGGTTGAAAAAAATCAAAAAAACCTTTGGGCCGACTCTCCTTGATGCCCTCTACAAAATGCACCCCTTGAAATCCCTCTCGGACAAACCCACTCCCCACAACCCCCCTACCTCCTCTAAATTCCACAATTTTTGGACGACGATCTCGATTTTGGGCTCAATGCATTCTCTGGACTCCCCTGATCCAGAAAATGCCATCACCCACACCATGCTCCCCATAAGCACCTTTGGGGGGGGGGGGGGGAGCAGCTTGCAAATTTTCAACCCCCTTCGTAAGGAAGCACTTTCACACATCGGAGGGCGATGAAATTCACCATGTTTGTTTTCGATACGTTAAGGATGAATGCCGAAAAGGTCCCGTTTCGAAAACTGTCCCCGCAGCTAAAGGGAGGGGGGGGCGGGCAGAGGTAGGGGTGGTCCACCCACAAGTGTAAGGGTTGGAACGTTGTCACGTTGCGTGGATTACATGTCCAACAGTCTAGGGCATCGGGGCGACACAGTTTTGACGTCTTTTTCCCGCGTGAATGGTAATAAAATACGAAAATGTCGATTTTTTTTAAAACTCGCTTCCAACTTCAGGCCCATCTGCAGGATGAACGAGTAATCCCACGTCAACGCCGTTCATGGATTCGGACGGGCGAATATTTTATTAACAGATCCCCAAAAAATCGGATTTTTTGAATCACAGGAAAAACAGGAAAAGTATTACCTACCTAGAAAATTCTCGGCGTTATACAGGGTGTCCCAAAAGTCGGGGAGGAGCCGGAAATGGAGGGTAGCTAAGACGATTCTGAACAACAATTTCCTTTGCAAAAATGTCGGATGGGGCTTTGTAAAAGAGATATTAAGAGAAAACCCCGACCAATCAGAGCGCGCGTAGACCGTTCGAGCGGCCACGGTAGCGAAGGCTACGCGCTAGGCGGCAGCGTCAATGTTCTTCGATCAGAGATGGGCAAAACCCTAGGCTTCGAATAAATTTGAAGATATGTTGATATGTTTGTTTCGTTTCCTCTTTTAAAAATTTTCCAAAGAAGGAATGGATTAAATTGAAAATAAAAAGGTTCTCCTAACCTTGCAATCGTAATTGAGAACATTAAAAAAAAACAAGAAGGTTTACCTCTTCATCGATAAATTCAAAGCAATATATTTACAACCTATAGTCATAATTTTCTGATATTAAAAATCCTTTTTATTCTCAGACACTTTTTTTTTGCTGACTAGATTCTTTTAATAAGATACTTCGGTAAATGTAATAGTTTTAACGTTTCTAAATTCTGAAATACGATAAGTACTACTTATCTTAAAAAAAAAAAAGAATAATAATGTAAGTATATCCAAAGTATTGTCCTTATTTAGTCCTTAAATAGTGCAATAAAATACTTAATGGCAGGCACGAAGGTATTAAAAGTTAGATTATTAAAATATTGTAAAGGGTCTCATTTCTTTCCACAAAATTAGAACAATAAGACAAGACAAAAATAATGCACCTTTGAAGAATACTTACGCTTTCCAGGTATCTCTCATTTCGTGCTTTCTTATCTTGAATTTACTCCCTTTTTCTTATTTTTTCTGTTTTTCGTCCTCTTTCACTCTAATTGTGGTCGTATAAATGCATTATCTTTCTTTTAATCTTCGCTATATTACTATTACCCAACAATTTCGATTTAAAGGGATATGCCTATATAGAAACTTTAGAAGAATTGATTTTTTGGTTTTAAAGTACTCTTAATGTACAATATTTCAAAAGTATTTTCTGAAAATTTCAGGGCAATCAGTAAACTCGGAACTGCATTTTCAAAACGCGTAACCAATATATTTCGAAAACTTGTTAAGCTCGTTTTAGAGATAAAAATCTAGCCTTTATTGGGGGATTTTCTTGTTTTTTTTTTGTTTTGCCTCCTTTCTATTTCTTACACGAAAAATGAACAATTTTTTGACCGAAAATTACTATCTTAATTTGTCACCGTCATCATTTTGTTACGAATTAATTCCTCAAAAATCCGTTCTGACAAATACTAAATAAACTAATTGTAAGGTATGCTTAATGTGTGTGGATTTGTATAATGTGTATATAATATATAGTACGTGTGCAGTTGTGTGGTGTGTGTATAATGTATAACGTGTGTGCGTTTTTCAAGTGTTTTTGGGAGTTGGCGAATGTCTTTGTTGATTCCAATTAGTCACGTCCCATGATAAAGACATATGAGTACATATTCTATTTTTCTGTGAAATTAGGTTACGTGACACTTATGCGAATTAAATATTAAAAATAAAAAATATGAAGTGTTTAAAGTATTGTTGAATTTGACTTATGAAGCTTCCTTTATGTGTTATGATTGTATTGCTATTTTGAATTCTCTTTAGGTAAGCATACCCACTTAATAAAATTAAAAAATTTCCCACTTTTCCATGAACAGACTAAATTACCCCTTAGCTACCAACATAAAAAAAAAAACAAATCTCTACTACAGCGACTCACCATGCCTCGTTTAAGTGGATCTCGGTGCTTGCGAAAGATCAAAGCTTTTAATACACGTCGAATCGAATTTTCCACTCGGGAGTTCTCGCGGATGGATTCAATTAACCGACGAATCCCAGTCCCGCGTCTCGACTTCAGAAATTTCCTCGAGAAACGAAGCGATCACCTTGGCGCGATGATAATGCACCGCCAAGAAAAATCGATTCGAGGAATAGCAATTACGCGGTGGCGAGCGCGGCCGCGGAAAAATAACGCAGATGCGGTTTCCTCTGGTGAAAACTTCCTCTGGTGAAAATTTGTGTCGTGGCCGCTGGGTTTCAGCTTGTTACGTGCTCGACGGGAATATCCGAAGCGGTTATTTTATGTAAAGCAGAAAAATTACATGACAAGCTGCAGATTGGACGTCCTTCGTGACGAAAATTAGTTTAAGAACCGCCAGATTTAG
>NC_071977.1:14747017-14755303 GCF_026283585.1 Hylaeus volcanicus
CCCCCCCCCCCCGCCCCCCCCCCCCCGCCCCCCCCCCCGCGGGGGGGGGCTAGATAAAACCTCGAAACTAAATTGAACGATCATTCGAGGCTCGTTTGCCATATTTGTTTGGCAAGTTTTATTTTGGTTTTAAAAACGCAAAAATATTGATACAAGTGTAATACCCTTTACATATTACATTTCATCTTCGTAACATCTACTTATTTATACTTTTATTTACACCTTTCCCCAATCACTTATTTTATTGTCGCCCATAGTGATCATTATCTAGCACATTTTTGTTGATTGCCTAAACATAGAACCATTGCTATCACTAAATTGCGGATTTTTATGTACTTATATACAATTAGTGCTATTAATACAATATTCATCGCAAAAAAACGCGGGGAAGAAAACGACAAATTTCGAGAAAAGTTACGATTTCCAAGTGGATTTAAAAAAGAAAAAAAAATTTTGATTCAAGAGAAACTTTAAAGTTCAAATATATTTAATATAATATTAGGCACAAGAGAAATTTAAAAAAAAGTGACGCGAAGAAGAAAGCAAAAATACAATTAATACAATATTCGGCGTAAAAGAATATACAGGGTGTCCCACGTAACACTTTTCACGATTTTTCAAGTAATTGTGATAATCTGACAAATAATATTTTAAACAAATGTCGCTCAGTGTTCGGTTGGCTATACATTGTGTGACGGGGCAGACTCTTTTTGCCCGTCACGAAAGCGCCCTGACCTCGGAAGGGGCCTCGCTCCCTCCTCGCCGGACACCCCAGTTCGGAGGTGGTCCGCGAGACTGGAGGTATGAGTGGTCCGCGGCCCATTAGGGATCTCCTTTTTCACGCTCCCTCTCGTGCTCGCGATCCACGCCGCGTCGTCGTGCGAGCGCGGCAAGTCGCCGGATGGTGTCCTCCACCCAAGGACCCCGGCACGGCCACCACCAGGAGGACTGACCACCCTCCGCAGAGACACTACTGCCATTGCCCCCCCCCCCTCCCCCTGTTACAGACAGAATGTAACAGAAAATAATAAAAGCAAAATAAAGGAGGTTACAGAGGATACCATTTAATACCATGTCATTTAATGTATATCATTTAGTGCATTAACGACACTTCCAATAGGGAAGTGGGTGATTTTCGTGTGCCTATAGCACCGAGAGCTCATGCTGCTCGGGAGAGGTAAGAACCGGGCGTGGATGGGGCAACTCGTACCGCGACCGGAAGGCTGTCTGCGAGATCATAAGCGCTCGAAAACAATGCACCGTTTGATCTTTGTCGAATCTTTTTGTTAGATGGGTTTACTAATTGGCGCGACGAGTCGGCGAACTGTTCGCGTGTGGATATCGGTCAAGAAAGTAAAGCCGGAAAGTCCCTCGCGGGGCCTTTTGTGCTAAAGTTCTGATAGCTCGCATTTATGGAAGAAATACCAAACGTCACCGACGAAGAGTGGACCGCACCCGTTTGACGGCGAATGCCGAGCGACCGCCGGCGAGCAGGCTTTGTGTCTAGACGCGGAGCTGCGAGTCGGGCGCGAAAAGAAGAAACCGCGCGACAATAACCCGAAGGAGGACACGTGCCGAATTCTCGAAGGTTCGATGGAGTTTTTGTAGGAGACACCAGGAGGGGATGAATATTATAAAGCGGCGAAGACGGAGAGTTAGCATTAGTACGTTATCCATCATATGAGATAGTTCGAAATAATTGTGAAACCGTCGCGGAACACTCCCAAAGCTGCCACGAGGGGAAGACGTTACCGCCTAGATACACTTCATTGCTGGTTATATAGTTGGCTCGCGGCTCTCAAACTAGAGGGGTACTGAAGGGACAGAGGATCGCTCGATCCTCTAGAGAGAGGAACGTTTGGTCCATCTAAACCTCCCCAGGTTCCCCCTTTTTTCACGCTGTATAGGCATAAGGTCCACTACTTTCGCGTGGTTCGTGCGAGCGTCCGGTGTCCGAGGATTAACGGTACGCTAATGATTTCTATTGCTCTCTCGCTCTATCTTGTTCACGACCTTTGTCGCGCGGCATCGTATTCCTTGGCTAATACTGAAAATGCGTCTTTTGACCTGACCAATACCAAAGATGCGTGTGGGCGGGGTGTCGACCTTCCGCGCGCCAACTAACCAGCTATGATGGTGGCCCACTGAAGGAGCCCCTACAGCTCCTGGGTGGGGAGAGCCGCGAGCCGACGACGAGAAGAGCGTGAATTTGGGAACGATTCAATTAACGATTAACCGCGAAGCGAGAAACGGCGTATGCGAGCGAGCCCTCTTTCCCGCGATAAGAGTACCCATTTCGTTGGCTGTGTCCCTCCACGCCGTCCCCCAGTAGAGGACACCCCGAAAATCAGAGACCCCGAGGCCTACGGAGTTCAGGTAGGGTCCACTGGATGGGTTTTCCTTTGTGGCGTGCGTGTGTGTGTGTCCGCGAGCGTGCTCCGGAGAACCTTTTTCATCCGCGACAAGACCACCACCGGAGGCGAGAACCCTTGGAGTTTCCTCCGTCCGTTTCGCGAATCTCTCGCGTGACCTTGCGCGATTTGGAAAGACCCTTTTCGATACGCGAGACCGTTAATTCCCGGCGTCACCTTCTTTTTGTTGTATTTCCATTCTAGGGTGGATTCCGTGTTTCCGCGCCCCCCCCCCCCCCCCGTAGAATTAAGTCGCGCCGGCTTTTCCTCCGTTTTCTCAAACGTCGAGTTGTATCGGGAATTCCGCGCCGCATTTCCTCTTCGGCGTGTGTGTACCGCGGAATTCCCTTCGTTGTTTTCGGCTAAATAAAAGCCTAATTAAAACGTACGCGGATCAAAGTTATTTCCTTCCTTTCGACCTCCCCTGAGTTCCGCTCTCCTCTAGAGCAGCCGGAAGGACGAAGGTAACGGACACGTGCACTTGGCACTGGCGCCCAAATTTCATAAAAATAATCGTCCGTGGAAATTGTGCGACCGAGCGTGTCGAATAGCAGCTTTTCCGGCTGCCCACGCGTGGTCCGTCATAATTGCAATAAAAAAGTTCGAAAAAAATTTTGGTATTAGTATTGTCAAGGTCACCTTCATTTTTTTAAATTGCACTTTGTATTTTTGACTTAACAGTATTATAGTTAGTATCAAGACGAATTCGATAACGTATCATGACCTTGGGATGACCTGGAAGGCAAAGAAATACAAATTTAAAAAAAAATGACAATCTGCTTGAATGGGTCATAATAACTTGTGTTCATTATTAAGACTCGAAATTACATTCATTTCAGGAACCTTGACTAAATAAACGCAAACGATTTCGTGTTCATTTATTTGCCTTCAAGGTCGTTGAATTCGTCTCGACACAGATTTTGTTAAGTCAAAAATACAAAAAAGTGAAGGTGACCTTGACAATGCTGATAACAATTATTTTTCGAACTTTTTGTTATTGCAATGTATAGACAATCGAAAGCTGATCAACAATTGTTTAAAATATTTTTTGTCAGATTATCGCAAGTACTTGAAAAATCATGAAAACTGTTACGTGGAAGACCCAGTATACACGAACGCGGGAAGGAAAATTCATGAGTACGTATGTAAATTTGTCAGAACAAATAAAAACTTTTTAATATTGTATCAACACACAGACTTCACTTCAACACGATATAAAAAAATCATAGGAAGAGAACTAACTAAATCGAAAAACGCGCAAAAGTTACTAAATATAACACCAAAAGTGATAACTCTCTCCATTTCAGTACTTATACCTCTTCGAATAATTGTTGTAGATCTAATGTTTGTATTTCATTTACATATTGCAGTAACTTAGACGAAACTAGGTTAACGGGTAGTTTGAAAATTTATGATCCCGATTTATTTTCTGTTTTTGTGGGTGGAATCACCTCGCTGAATTTCTTTCGTCGGGCGGAATGCAATTCCGAGACAGTTATAATGATTTCCTAGATGAAATCTATCTCTCTTAAAACGTTAAGAGACGTCTGCCGGTTCGGCTGTTTTGCATGCATGAAATAAGAATTTTATTCTCGTTCTAGTTTACAAGTTTCGAGGAGGTACGAGTCTAGGTAAAGAGCACTCGCAATGGCTTTGTTTCGAAAGCGACTCCGTCGAAATTATTCCTTCAGAAAAAGTTAAAACTCGTCGGAAAGTAGGAGACGTTAAACTTTTCATTAAAAAGTGAGCTCTTAAGGGAGAATAACATTAGAAAAACTAGATATCACAAGTTATTAAGACAAAATTTCAAAACTTTGTATTTTTATGTATGCTTTGACACTGAATTAAATAGTGTAAAAAAAATGAATTGAAAATAAATTTATCCCCCTTACTTCCTCTTAAGGTATCATTCTGGTTTAGATGGTCAAAAAAACGCTGATTTTGTACATTTTTTAAAAAGTTTATTGGTATAGATATTGATATGAAACTTATTGGGAGTAATAAGTACACTCTCAAAGTACATTAAACAAATTTTTTTTATTTGTTTTAATTACTGTTTATACTCAACAAATACAGGCATACGTAACACATCGTAAAATAAGTATGAGAGAAATCGACGGCGGTCGGGAGGACTAAGTTTGATGCCCATGACATCCATTATTTTCAGCAATGGTCCAAAGCTTTCATTGAAAATGTAGGTTGCTATTTTGCACGTAATTACTATTCCTTTTTCCATTAAATATGTGTTTAAGTGCCATACTCCTTTAGCTTGCTTTAGAATGTTTGTTTCTGAATAAGAACTTTTCTTGCCACATTAGCACGTTTTAAAACTCGATACGTTTTGCAATTTGTAAAACGTACTCGCACTTTTCAACAATAAGGATAAGTCAAAAGGTGAGTCGAGCGAGTTCGCGCAGGTTTTAGAGGTAGCAATGTAGAGGTCATAGAATAACACAGTAAGCCTGCTCCGACAGTTATACAATTTTTACATAACACTTTTAGATACATATACTTTCGAAAAATGTAATAAAAAAACATCGATTTTTTTTAAGTCATAAACCAGAATGATCTCTTACGGTAACACGAATAACAAATATTTTGTTTTATTTCTGACCCTACATGCAATATAAAATGTAATCAAATAAGGAAATTGTAATACATTTATTTTGAAAAGGTAAACAGGCTTTTAAAACTGCAAAGTTTGAAAGTTCCATCCTCCCTTCGGTTTCATATCGATTACAAAATATTTAAGTAGCATAAAAATTTATAACAACAAGGTTCAAAATTGATCGATTTGACGTGGGGAATCGAAAGCCTAACTCGAAGTAAAGTTAGGTGCGAGGATCGATCTTAGCCAGTCAAATTCATTGTATTTTTGACGGGAGGTTTATGAAACAATAGTCGCAGAAGCTGCATGTAATCGAAACCGAATAAAATCATTCATTGGAATACAAACAGTCGTTTGAATTGCAAAACGTGTAACTCTCACGCGTTCGGTTTGCAATAACATTCGCAGTATTATCGCGAGCTTTATTCAATTAACGGTAAACAGACACTCTGGTATCCGCGAATCGTTAAAAAGACATATTTAGTCGAGCATATTGTACACAGCTCGGTGTTGTATGAAATGTTTAGTGTTGTACGAGAGAAATTTTATTATGAACTCGACATACACCAAGCTGGCCGCCATTTTAATCGAACCGCTCGAATGTATCGGCGATATATTACATTATGGTGATATTAAAAAGTTCTATCGAGTCATGCTTGTTCAATTAGCAAAGGAAACATGTGATAAAAAAAGACACTTGTATTGGATTCTTCTAAACAAAAAATGTGGTTTCAATCTATATTTAATATTAAGGGGGATACAGTTTATCTCTAGAAATATTAAAGGTGGAAGGTTCCTATGCTTAGAAAATTAAATCGTGTAACATTCCTAACATTAATTTATCTTCGTTAATTAAAATTACTTCTTAATATACTACATATGTATGTGCATATAATAGATCGTGTGTGGACGATACTCATGGTTGTGCAATATTTTGCGCAACCGTGAGTACACACGTACAACTTCATTGGCATTACATTGTGGAACTTCATTGACATTACATTGTGCAACTTCAGTCCCCGCCAGAATTTCATGCAGTCATTTCATGCAGTTAACCCCTTAACCTATGTACAACTACGTGTGAGACTCGTAGTCTTGTATTCGGACCAAATGGAAACATTATGGGCATGGCCCGTGTTACGACGGTCACGATTTGTAATATCACGCCATTGACGATTATTAATTTTTTGTTATTGATTTTTGTATAAATGCTAATTATGTGAATTGCTAATTTATTAAGGAACTGGAGATAAATGCTATTGATTTCTCTTATATTTTATTGATTGATAATATCGTTTTGCGGTGTATCTACCGCAATTATTAAATTAGGTTGTACAGTGGGTGTAGAATGTATTCGTACATTGACCAATTTCCTAAAAAACTTTTGTATGAAATTTTAGTTTATTAACTCCTTTTTTTTATAATTAATGATATTCTTCATATTCTCGGAATACTCTAGAATATAGTTCAAACAACAGTTACTAGTTTATATAATTTGCGAAATTAACAAGAAAATACGAAAAATTGGTAAAAGTATAGAAACAATAAGTATTCGCACGGTTTTTATGACGAACAATTTACAGTAGAGTTTGTAACATAAGCATATCAATTTATTGCTTCGTGGGAATTAGAAAACATTAAATTTCCAGTAAAAAAGACTTAAAAAATGCTCTAATAAAGGAATGAAAGAAGATCCCACCATGAATAACATCGACATTTATGAAAGTTAATTTAATGCCTAGAAGAGTTGTAGTAATTATAAAATCAAAAGGAAATTCCACGAAGTATTAATTATTTATAGATTAATGTACATTTCGTTTTTTTTTTAACGAAGTTTTAAAAATTTAACACTTGTACGAATACTTATTGCTTCTGTATTTCTATCGATTTATTGTTTTTTCTTGTTGATTTCTCACTTATACAAAATACATAATCTTTTCGTAGTGTATCTATTCTAGAGATGTCCAAGAATATGTAGAATATCATTGTTTATAAAAAAAAGTTAAGAAATCACAATTTCACATAGTCTTTTTGGAAATTGATCGGTGTACGAATACTTTCTACACCACTGTAATTACTTAACAAATATTTCACAAAATTAAACCAGTTGTATCTTACATATGTACTTGCATTAAGTAAGTTGTGCGCGATTGGTACAACTTAGGTCCGATTTGCCGAACCGTGGAATGGCTCGAAACCTGGACGATCTCGTTTACGTTTTGAGCCTAAGCTGTTGGAACGTAAATCGTAGGTGAAGGGGTTAAGTGATACCGAACTGTGTTGTGTCTTAATTCTACTGTCCTGCTTTGTTCAAATGCGTTTAATGAATGACAGTTGAACATTAATTAATTGAACAGTAAAAATGTTAATTTGTTTTAAAATAAAATTTACAACCAATTAGATTAATGAATAGATGTTAAAATTAACTTAAAGGTTTTATGATTGGCTATTTAATTATAACATTTGTTTTAAAAGTGAGTGATTTACACATCAGCAATGCTTTTACATAGCAATGATCTTGTGCATTGCTTCAGTTATACCACTGTACAATATTGAATTTCCGCCGAGGGGAGCCACTAGGACACACAACACAACACCACTAATAACAACGCGAACTTAAACTATCACTTGTCGGTATAGTAATGTCTCGAAATAAGCAACTCGCTATCCCCACCTTTTTATTTGAAGGAGCCCGCCGAGTGAGAAATCCGACAAGAAGGCTCGTGAAAGCGAGAAGCCATAAATCTTTCACAGCCGACCGAACAGATTAGTGGAAAGAGCACAGAATGTGTAATGTTTCTCTTTCTCTAGTGTGTGTATTCTCCGAAATACTACTGTTACTTGAGCGTCCCACAGACTGCGCTGACGTGACGTGAGCCAACGTCACATCAGGCTCCGTGGGTCCACGTAAGACATGACGCGGAGTCAGATTGACGCCATTAAAAAATGAAAATACCAATCTCCGCAATTTTTATCAGAACTTTACGGAAACAACATCAAACGATTTCCGATATTTTTGCGATGAAAATGATACCACACATGACATAATTTGGACAATAATTAACGAAATTATATGAAAAATCTGATTGCATAATTGAAAAGTTATTTCGTTAAAAATAGTTCGATTTACGCGATGTGAGATATCATTTTAATCGGGAGAACACCAAGAATACAATGCCATCACGTTCACGTGGATTCGATGAAGAATAAAGAATTCGATTTGTTCCGAAAAGTGGATAATGTAGAGCGGCGCGGTATATGCGATTA